>NC_134688.1:551797-677363 GCF_050947455.1 Rhinoderma darwinii
CCCCCTGTATATATATATCCCTCACATTATCTACCCCTGTATATATATATATCCCTCACATTATATACCCCTGTATATATATTCCCTCACATTATCTACCCCCTGTATATATATATATATCCCTCACATTATCTACCCCCTGTATATATATATATCCCTCACATTATCTACCTCCTGTATATATATATATATCCCTCACATTATATACCCCCTGTATATATATATATATATATTCCTCACATGTATGACGTGGTTTTTTTTTTAACGTGCACTTTTCCTCAGCCGACATTCCGGCCGAAGATCTGCCCCACAATTTGTTATGGTTTTTCGATGGGAATTCCCGGCAGCCAGGTGGGCCCCCTGAAGGGTAGTGGGCCCCGGCACCTGCCTGGATTCCCCGGGTGCTGACACCGTCCCTGCGTGCGGGACCCGTTTTCCGAATCCCCTCATAGACTTGGGCTACGGAGGGATCCGTAAAAACGGACAAAAATAGGACATGTTCTATTTTTCCATGGACGTGTGAAGGCCGTTTTTTTATGACCGTCACACGGACGAGTTACACGCTGGTCTGAATAAGCCCTTACTGATTGAGTGAAAGCTGCGGGCCGGGATTACACGTAACTCCATCTTCATCAGGACTGCAGCTGGAGCGCAACAGTCAAAATCAATCAGTAGCGCCGCAAGAATTCTCAGCGAAGCCGTGGCCTAGGGGGCGCCGCTGATCTGTGACTGCGCCCGCATCCCCTCCCGCCTGGATACTCAGGGGACGTAATGTGTAAATATTCAGATAAATACAATGACCTCTCCGTCACGTTCATCTCTGGCCTTGTAATCGTGCAGCGGGGTCTTCTGGGGGTCTATTCACGTACTGCGGTAATGTGCGGAAAAAAAAGTGAAACGTCCGCGACCTGTGATTTACGTCACTTGTTTTGGCGCACGGTTTGGTAAAAATTAGTGGAAACATTCTCCGGGCTAGAGGCTGTGGGGTCTCTGGGTGGGCTGTGGGGTCTCTGGGCTGTGGGTCTCTGGGCTGTGGGGTCTCTGGGCTGTGGGGTCTCTGGGCTGTGGGGTCTCTGGGCTGTGGGGTCTCCGGGCTGCAGGCTGTGTGGTCTCTGGGCTGCGGGGTCTCCGGGCTGCAGGCTGTGGGGTCTCCGGGCTGCAGGCTGCAGGCTGTGGGGTCTCCGGGCTGCGGGGTCTCCGGGCTGCAGGCTGTGGGGTCTCCGAGCTGCAGGCTGCGGGGTCTCTGGGCTGCAGGCTGCGGGGTCTCTGGGCTGCAGGCTGCGGGGTCTCTGGGCTGCAGGCTGCGGGGTCTCTGGGCTGCAGGCTGCGGGGTCTCTGGGCTGCAGGCTGCGGGGTCTCCGGGCTGCGGGCTGTGGGGTCTCCGAGCTGCGGGCTGTGGGGTCTCCGGGCTGCGGGCTGTGGGGTCTCCAGGCTGTGGGTTCTCCGGGCTGCAGGCTGTGGCGTCTCCGGGCTGTGGGGTCTCTGGGCTGTGGGGTCTCCGGGCTGTGGGGTCTCCGGGCTGTGGGGTCTCCGGGCTGTGGGGTCTCCGGGCTGTAGGCTGTGGGGTCCCCGGGCTGCAGGCTGTGGGGTCTCCGGGCTGCAGGCTGTGGGGTCTCCGGGCTGCAGGCTGTGGGGTCTCCGGGCTGCAGGCTGTGGGGTCTCCGGGCTGCAGGCTGTGGGGTCTTTGGGCTGCAGGCTGTGGGGGCTGCGGGCTGTGGGGTCTCCGGGCTGTGGGTTCTCCGGGCTGCAGGCTGTGGGGTCTCCGGGCTGTGGGGTCTCCGGGCTGTGGGGTCTCCGGGCTGTGGGGTCTCCGGGCTGTGGGGTCTACGGGCTGTGGGGTCTCCGGGCTGTGGGGTCTCCGTGTTGTAGGCTGTGGGGTCCCCGGGCTGGAGGCTGTGGGGTCCCCGGGCTGGAGGCTGTGGGGTCCCCGGGCTGGAGGCTGTGGGGTCCCCGGGCTGCAGGCTGTGGGGTCTCCGGGCTGCAGGCTGTGGGGTCTCCGGGCTGCAGGCTGTGGGGTCTCCGGGCTGCAGGCTGTGGGGTCTCCGGGCTGCAGGCTGTGGGGTCTCCGGGCTGCAGGCTGTGGGGTCTTTGGGCTGCAGGCTGTGGGGTCTTTGTGTGAAGGATCACCACTATGTATATTTGTGTGCTTGCAAAAATTATTATTATCCTTACATAAAGCTTCTCAGTATATCATATTCTGCTATAATGCTATGTAGTATGATAAGATGGCACAAGATGGCGCCGGAGCACGAGACAACGCCCTGGAATGTGAAAAAAGCAACATGAAGTTTTAACCCACAAACTTCTATAAACTTACTGAACAAATAAGAAAAGGGCATGTTTGAACAAGAACCAATTAGCACCTTGGAGGTGTCACAAGATTATATACTGATAATTGACGCCATTTTTGCTATATAAGTTTTGCATTGTTTTAAATAAAGTGGTTGTGCTCCTATCTCATCGAGAGAGGATATTCTACCTGAGCTCTGCTTCTGGTGTCATTCTTCCCGCGCTACTCGGTGAAAACCAGGCTGACTAACTGGGAACGAGGATCTAAAACGTCAAGTTTGGGCTGCAGGCTGTGGGGTCTCTGGGCTGCAGGCTGTGGGGTCTCTGGGCTGCAGGCTGTGGGGTCTCTGGGCTGCGGGCTGTGGGGTCTCTGGGCTGCGGGCTGTGGGGTCTCTGGGCTGCGGGCTGTGGGGTCTCTGGGCTACGGGCTGTGGGGTCTCTGGGCTGCGGGCTGTGGGGTCTCTGGGCTGCGGGCTGTGGGGTCTCTGGGCTGCGGGCTGTGGGGTCTCTGGGCTGCGGGCTGTGGGGTCTGCGGGCTGTGGGGTCTGCGGGCTGTGGGGTCTGCGGGCTGTGGGGTCTGCGGGCTGTGGGGTCTCCGGGCTGTGGGGTCTCCGAGCTGCGGGCTGTGGGGTCTGCGGGCTGTGGGGTCTCCGGGCTGTGGGGTCTCCGGGCTGTGGGGTCTCTGGGCTGCGGGCTGTGGGGTCTGCGGGCTGTGGGGTCTGCGGGCTGTGGGGTCTGCGGGCTGTGGGGTCTGCGGGCTGTGGGGTCTGCGGGCTGTGGGGTCTGCGGGCTGTGGGGTCTCCGGGCTGTGGGGTCTCCGAGCTGCGGGCTGTGGGGTCTGCGGGCTGTGGGGTCTCCGGGCTGTGGGGTCTCCGGGCTGTGGGGTCTCTGGGCTGCGGGGTCTCTGGGCTGCGGGCTGTGGGGTCTCCGGGCTGCGGGGTCTCCGGGCTGCGGGGTCTCCGGGCTGCGGGGTCTCTGGGCTGCGGGGTCTCTGGGCTGCGGGGTCTCTGGGCTGCGGGGTCTCTGGGCTGCGGGGTCTCTGGGCTGCGGGGTCTCTGGGCTGCGGGGTCTCTGGGCTGCGGGCTGCGGGGCCTCTGGGCTGCGGGGCCTCTGGGCTGCGGGCTGCGGGGTCTCTGGGCTGCGGGCTGCGGGGTCTCTGGGCTGCGGGGCCTCTGGGTTGCGGGGTCTCTGGGCTGCGGGCTGTGGGGTCTCTGGGCTGCGGGCTGTGGGGTCTCTGGGCTGCGGGGTCTCTGGGCTGCGGGGTCTCTGGGCTGCGGGCTGTGGGGTCTCTGGGCTGCGGGCTGCGGGGTCTCTGTGCTGCGGGTTCTCTGGGCTGCGGGTACTCTGGGCTGCGGGTTCTCTGGGCTGCGGGTTCTCTGGGCTGCGGGTTCTCTGGGCTGCGGGTTCTCTGGGCTGCGGGTTCTCTGGGCTGCGGGTTCTCTGGGCTGCGGGTTCTCTGGGCTGCGGGTTCTCTGGGCTGCGGGGTCTCTGGGCTGCGGGGCCTCTGGGCTGCGGGCTGTGGGGTCTCTGGGCTGCGGGCTGTGGGGTCTTTGGGCTGCGGGCTGTGGGGGTCTCTGGGCTGTGGGGGTCTCTGGGCTGTAGGGGTCTCTGGGCTGTGGGGGTCTCTGGGCTGTGGGGTCTCTGGGCTGTGGGGTCTCTGGGCTGCGGGGTCTCTGGGCTGCGGGGTCTCTGGGCTGCGGGGTCTCTGGGCTGCGGGGTCTCTGGGCTGCGGGGTCTCTGGGCTGCGGGCTGTGGGGTCTCTGGGCTGCGGGCTGTGGGGTCTCTGGGCTGCGGGCTGTGGGGTCTCTGGGCTGCGGGCTGTGGGGTCTCTTGGTTGTAGGGTCTCCGGGCTGCAGGCCGTGGGGTCTCCGGGCTGCAGGCTGTTGGGTCTCCCGGCTGTGGGGTCTCCGGGCTGTGGGGTCTCTGGGCCTCATGTAATTGGTGTGTCTCATCTCATTGACTGTGGACGTGAATCTATGAGATAAAGCTGGACATGGGCTATAATCTATTCTACACTTATAGGCCTTGTTCACACTGGGCGGATTAGATGCAGATTCTGCAAGAATTTTTTAAGTCAAAGCCATAATTGATCCGGGGGAGGAGACGCTATAGTGGGATTGTCCGGCTGGACTCAGGATAGGTCATCAGTATATGATTGTTGGGGTCTGACGCCCGGACCCCGCACCGGTTAGCTGCTCCAGCTGCCTCCGGGCCCCGGATGTTATGGTTTGGTGTGGTAAGTAGATGTCTCTGGTCACAGTATGGCGACCGTGCGGCAGAATTGCAGCTCTGCTCCCATTCACCTGAATAGCGCAGCTCGGCCGCTGACTGTGACCGGAGCCGTCTGCTTACCACACCGGCCACTGCAAACCATGGACAACATCCGGGAGCAGCTAACCAGGGCGGGGTCCGGGTGTGAGAACCCCACTGTTCAGTATGAAAAACAGTCCCGTGGCTGGAAAACTCATGTTAAACCTTCCTTTATATATTTATTTTACATAATAAAACCTGCATTGAATCTGCAGTGTGTGAACAAGGCCTAATAGTGAAGACGGACGGATTTGCCTCACTGTTTATACACGTAGCATTCTACCACAAAGAAGCCACGCGCTGCCGCCGACCTGCTGTACGTAACGCGTGCGCCAATGTGTCTGTCGTCTTCAGGACTCGGGAGGTTTACACATAATTTACACCCATTGAGGACTTGACATGCGTCACGTGGGTTTCCTCAAGGTGAGACTTCGCTCTGATCCTGATTACACGTCTTGTTAGCTTTGGCTGCTGGATGTCGTGAGTGACCCTCCAATGTCCTCTGCTCTCATGTCACTGAACCTGGGACTTCTCCGCCTGTAACATGAAGTAACGAGGGTCGGACGCTGATTTCGGGGCTGTTGCATTCAGACTCTTCGGCCGGATTCACACACGTGCGGTTTTGCTGCGTTTTTCTTGGTTCTTTTAATGGCATTTTTTTTATTTTGGCCAAATGTTACACTAAAGTCTATAGTGAAATATAAAACGCGTTTCACACGACTGCTTTATGCTTTTTGGTCTGTGGTGTTTTTGAGGCTTTAGCCAGCGCCAACTCTAAATGGTCCCGTCATTCACCCTCCTCGCCCGCTGTCCAACTTCTCCTGCGCTGGAGCTCTGCTTCATTTCCGGCAAGTTGCTCAGTGTCGCTCATGTTGGTTGCTGCTTCGCTGCGCTATTCTACATCACCGCCCCTGAACCGTCACCCAAGCCCCAACTACGCCAGCCGAGGAGCAGCTGCCAGGTACCGTCCCGGGCTTATAGTCTAGTAAAGAACGTTACAACCAAGCAAAGGAGATAAGGATGATCTCCGCTGAAAGTCGCCGCGTCTTTCTCGATGACGTGACTCGTGACCTCTGTCCCCGCCACGGCTTCCATGGCTCAGACAACGCTGGATCATAGGGATGTGATTACTGTGCCAATAACCACCGGTAACCACAGCTATTCTGTCCAATCCACGTATGAAGAGAGTAGTCCCGAATATAAGAAGCGACCGACATCGGGACAGGACCATCAGAACAGACAGGACTCCTATTGGCCACACTTGGTGTCCACCTACCTGCTGAGGAGGCCTCACTCATGGAGACGCAGGTTCATAGATAGTCAGAGAGGCTATCCCTGGTCTACGGAGGGGGCGCTACCGTCCAACGGGAGAGATGGGAAGAGGTGTCATTCTGAGATTGCAGGAGAAGGTGATGAGATGGGGGTTGGTGAAGATCACACTCACATCTGGCCACTTTGACAATCCCTTTTCTATTGTTTCCTCGCCTCATGTCTTACTCCAGCGTCACGACCTGAGACTCCTCAGCAGCCAAGTGGAAGCCGCGTGTTCAAGAATATCCTATAAAGGATATTGGGGTCAGTATGTCCTCAACTTCACCTTCTCGTAGGGTACTCTGTGAAAGCGAACCAATCAGAGCCTGGTCTATTGTTTCTCTGGTATCGCCCACCTGAGGGCCGTGATAAGCTTCAGATAAGAAACTAAGAAACAGAATCAACTGGTAAAATACAGAAACCTCCATCACGAAACAGGTAAGATGGGATTTCTATATATAAAGGAAACCAACACGTGTTGTACATATATAGATCTAGTCCATTAAAACAGGTGAGAGTCAGTCCTGTGGACAGGTGAGTTGTGGGCTGTGGTTATATAGACATAGTCCATACACACAGGTAAGGTGTAGATGATAACGGTGAGGTATGTTATGTGGTTATATGAATCTAGACTAAAATGTGGATCTGGTCTGTAAACATATGAGGTGTAGGTTGTGGTTATATACTGTACATCTTGTCCATACAGACAAGTGAGAAGTGAATGAGATCTGTGGACAGGTGAGGTGTATAGCATGGTTATATAGAACTAGTCCATACAGACAAGTGAGAAGTGAATGAGATCTGTGTACAGGTGAGGTGTATAGCATGGTTATATAGAACTAGTCTATACAGACAGGTGAGATCTGTGGACAGGTGAGTTGTATAGCATGGTTATATAGAACTAGTCTATACAGACAGGTGAGATCTGAGTACAGGTGAGGTGTATAGCATGGTTATATAGAACTAGTCTATACAGGCAGGTGAGAGGTGAATGAGATCTGTGTACAGGTGAGGTGTATAGCATGGTTATATAGAACTAGTCTATACAGGCAGGTGAGATCTGTGTACAGGTGAGGTGTATAGCATGGTTATATAGAACTAGTCTATACAGGCAGGTGAGAGATGAATGAGATCTGTGTACAGGTGAGGTGTATAGCAGGATTATATAGAACTAGTCTATACAGACAGGTGAGATCTGTGCGCAGGTGAGGTGTATAGCATGGTTATATAGAACTAGTCTATACAGGCAGGTGAGAGATGAATGAGATCTGTGTACAGGTGAGGTGTATAGCAGGATTATATAGAACTAGTCTATACAGACAGGTGAGATCTGTGCACAGGTGAGGTGTATAGCATGGTTATATAGAACTAGTCTATACAGGCAGGTGAGATCTGTGGACAGGTGAGGTGTATAGCATGGTTATATAGAACTAGTCTATACAGACAGGTGAGATATGAATGAGATCTGTGTACAGGTGAAGTGTATAGCATGGTTATATAGAACTAGTCTATACAGGCAGGTGAGATCTGTGTACAGGTGAGGTGAATAGCATGGTTATATAGAACTAGTCTATACAGGCAGGTGAGATCTGTGTACGGGTGAGGTGTATAGCATGGTTATATAGAACTAGTCTATACAGACAGGTGAGAGGTGAATGAGATCTGTGTACAGGTGAGGTGTATAGCATGGTTATATAGAACTAGTCTATACAGACAGGTGAGAGGTGAATGAGATCTGTGTACAGGTGAGGTGTATAGCAGGATTATATAGAACTAGTCTATACAGACAGGTGAGAGGTGAATGAGATCTGTGGACAGGTGAGGTGTATAGCATGGTTATATAGAACTAGTCTATACAGGCAGGTGAGATCTGTGGACAGGTGAGGTGTATAGCATGGTTATATAGAACTAGTCCATACAGACAGGTGAGAGGTGAATGAGATCTGTGCACAGGTGAGGTGTATAGCATGGTTATATAGAACTAGTCTATACAGACAGGTGAGAAGTGAAAGATCTGTGTACAGGTGAGGTGTATAGCATGGTTATATAGAACTAGTCTATACAGACAGGTGAGAGGTGAATGAGAACTGTGTACAGGTGAGGTGTATAGCATGGTTATATAGAACTAGTCTATACAGGCAGGTGAGATCTGTGGACAGGTGAGGTGTATAGCATGGTTATATAGAACTAGTCCATACAGACAGGTGAGAGGTGAATGAGATCTGTGCACAGGTGAGGTGTATAGCATGGTTATATAGAACTAGTCTATACAGACAGGTGAGAGGTGAATGAGATCTGTGCACAGGTGAGGTGTATAGCATGGTTATATAGAACTAGTCTATACAGGCAGGTGAGAGGTGAATGAGATCTGTGGACAGGTGAGGTGTATAGCAGGGTTATATAGAACTAGTCTATACAGACAGGTGAGAAGTGAAAGATCTGTGGACAGGTGAGGTGTATAGCATTATTATATAGAACTAGTCTATACAGACAGGTGAGAGGTGAATGAGAACTGTGTACAGGTGAGGTGTATAGCATGGTTATATAGAACTAGTCTATACAGACAGGTGAGAGGTGAATGAGATCTGTGTACAGGTGAGGTGTATAGCATGGTTATATAGAACTAGTCTATACAGGCAGGTGAGATCTGTTGACAGGTGAGGTGTATAGCATGGTTATATAGAACTAGTCCATACAGACAAGTGAGAAGTGAATGAGATCTGTGGACAGGTGAGGTGTATAGCAGGGTTATATAGAACTAGTCTATACAGACAGGTGAGAAGTGAAAGATCTGTGTACAGGTGAGGTGTATAGCATGGTTATATAGAACTAGTCTATACAGACAGGTGAGAGGTGAATGAGAACTGTGTACAGGTGAGGTGTATAGCATGGTTATATAGAACTAGTCTATACAGGCAGGTGAGAGGTGAATGAGATCTGTGCACAGGTGAGGTGTATAGCAGGGTTATATAGAACTAGTCTATACAGACAGGTGAGAGGTGAATGAGATCTGTGTACAGGTGAGGTGTATAGCATGGTTATATAGAACTAGTCTATACAGGCAGGTGAGACGTGAATGAGATCTGTGCACAGGTGAGGTGTATAGCATGGTTATATAGAACTAGTCTATACAGGCAGGTGAGAGGTGAATGAGATCTGTGCACAGGTGAGGTGTATAGCATGGTTATATAGAACTAGTCTATACAGGCAGGTGAGAGGTGAATGAGATCTGTGCACAGGTGAGGTGTATAGCATGGTTATATTGAACTAGTCTATACAGGCAGGTGAGAGGTGAAGGAGATTTGTGTACAGGTAAGGTGTATAGCATGGTTATATAGAACTAGTCCATACAGACAGGTGAGAAGTGAATGAGATCTGTGTACAGGTGAGGTTTATAGCAGGGTTATATAGAACTAGTCTATACAGGCAGGTGAGAGGTGAATGAGATCTGTGTACAGGTGAGGTGTATAGCATGGTTATATAGAACTAGTCTATACAGACAGGTGAGATCTGTGCACAGGTGAGGTGTGTAGCATGGTTATATAGAACTAGTCTATACAGACAGGTGAGAGGTGAATGAGATCTGTGTACAGGTGAGGTATATAGCATGGGTATATAGAACTAGTCTATACAGACAGGTGAATGAGATATGTGGACAGGTGAGGTGTATAGCATGGTTATATTTAACTAGTCTATACAGACAGGTGAGAGGTGAATGAGATCTGTGGACAGGTGAGGTGTATTGCATGGTTATATAGAACTAGTCTATACAGACAGGTGAGATCTGTGTACAGGTGAGGTGTACAGCATGGTTATATAGAACTAGTCTATACAGACAGGTGAGAGGTGAATGAGATCTGTGTACAGGTGAGGTGTATAGCATGGGTATATAGAACTAGTCTATACAGACAGGTGAATGAGATATGTGGACAGGTGAGGTGTATAGCATGGTTATATAGAACTAGTCTATACAGACAGGTGAGATATGAAAGGTATGTGGACAGGTGAGGTGTATAGCATGGTTATATAGAACTAGTCTATACAGACAGGTGAGAGGTGAATGAGATCTGTGTACAGGTGAGGTGTATAGCATGGTTATATAGAACTAGTCTATACAGACAGGTGAGAGGTGAATGAGATCTGTGTACAGGTGAGGTGTATAGCATGGTTATATAGAACTGGTCTATACAGGCAGGTGAGATCTGTGCACAGGTGAGGTGTATAGCATGGTTATATAGAACTAGTCCATACAGGCAGGTGAGAGGTGAATGAGATCTGTGCACAGGTGAGGTGTATAGCATGGTTATATAGAACTAGTCTATACAGGCAGGTGAGATCTGTGGACAGGTGAGGTGTATAGCATGGTTATATAGAACTAGTCCATACAGACAGGTGAATGAGATCTGTGCACAGGTGAGGTGTATAGCATGGTTATATAGAACTAGTCTATGCAGACAGGTGAATGAGATCTGTGCACAGGTGAGGTGTATAGCATGGTTATATAGAACTAGTCTATACAGACAGGTGAGATATGAATGAGATCTGTGTACAGGTGAGGTATATAGCATGGTTATATAGAACTAGTCTATACAGGCAGGTGAGATCTGTGTACAGGTGAGGTGTATAGCAGGGTTATATAGAACTAGTCTATACAGACAGGTGAGAGGTGAATGAGATCTGTGTACAGGTGAGGTGTATAGCATTGTTATATAGAACTAGTCTATACAGTTAGGTGAGATCTGTGGACAGGTGAGGTGTATAGCATGGTTATATAGAACTGGTCTATACAGGCAGGTGAGATCTGTGCACAGGTGAGGTGTATAGCATGGTTATATAGAACTAGTCCATACAGACAAGTGAGAGGTGAATGAGATCTGTGGACAGGTGAGGTGTATAGCATGGTTATATAGAACTAGTCTATACAGGCAGGTGAGATCTGTGGACAGGTGAGGTGTATAGCAGGGTTATATAGAACTAGTCTATACAGACAGGTGAGAGGTGAATGAGAACTGTGTACAGGTGAGGTGTATAGCATGGTTATATAGAACTAGTCTATACAGGCAGGTGAGAGGTGAATGAGATCTGTGGACAGGTGAGGTGTATAGCAGGGTTATATAGAACTAGTCTATACAGACAGGTGAGAGGTGAATGAGATCTGTGTACAGGTGAGGTGTATAGCATGGTTATATAGAACTAGTCTATACAGACAGGTGAGAGGTGAATGAGATCTGTGTACAGGTGAGGTGTATAGCATGGTTATATAGAACTAGTCTATACAGACAGGTGAGAGGTGAATGAGATCTGTGGACAGGTGAGGTGTATAGCATGATTATATAGAACTAGTCTATACAGACAGGTGAGAGGTGAATGAGATCTGTGCACAGGTGAGGTATATAGCATGGTTATATAGAACTGGTCTATACAGGCAGGTGAGATCTGTGCACAGGTGAGGTGTATAGCATGGTTATATAGAACTAGTCTATACAGACAGGTGAGAGGTGAATGAGATCTGTGCACAGGTGAGGTGTATAGCATGGTTATATAGAACTAGTCTATACAGGCAGGTGAGAGGTGAACGAGATCTGTGTACGGGTGAGGTGTATAGCATGGTTATATAGAACTAGTCTATACAGGCAGGTGAGATCTGTGTACAGGTGAGGTGAATAGCATGGTTATATAGAACTAGTCTATACAGACAGGTGAGAGGTGAATGAGATCTGTGTACAGGTGAGGTGTATAGCATGGTTATATAGAACTAGTCTATACAGGCAGGTGAGATCTGTGGACAGGTGAGGTGTATAGCATGGTTATGTAGAACTAGTCTATACAGACAGGTGAGAGGTGAATGAGATCTGTGTACAGGTGAGGTGTATAGCATGGTTATATAGAACTAGTCTATACAGGCAGGTGAGATCTGTGTACAGGTGAGGTGTATAGCATGGTTATATAGAACTAGTCTATACAGACAGGTGAGATATGAATGAGATCTGTGTACAGGTGAGGTGTATAGCATGGTTATATAGAACTAGTCTATACAGGCAGGTGAGATCTGTGTACAGGTGAGGTGTATAGCATGGTTATATAGAACTAGTCTATACAGGCAGGTGAGATCTGTGTACAGGTGAGGTGTATAGCATGGTTATATAGAACTAGTCTATACAGACAGGTGAGATATGAATGAGATCTGTGTACAGGTGAGGTATATAGCATGGTTATATAGAACTAGTCTATACAGGCAGGTGAGATCTGTGTACAGGTGAGGTGTATAGCAGGGTTATATAGAACTAGTCTATACAGACAGGTGAGATATGAATGAGGTATGTGGACAGGTGAGGTGTATAGCATGGTTATATAGAACTAGTCTATACAAGCAGGTGAGAGTTTAATAAAATTTGTGGATGGGTGAGGTGTATAGCAGGATTATATAGAACTAGTCCATACAGGCAGGTGAGAGGTGAATGAGATCTGTGGACAGGTGAGTTGTATAGCATGGTTATATAGAACTAGTCTATACAGGCAGGTGAGAGGTGAATGAGATCTGTGGACAGGTGAGTTGTATAGCATGGTTATATAGAACTAGTCTATACAGTTAGGTGAGATCTGTGGACAGGTGAGGTGTATAGCATGGTTATATAGAACTGGTCTATACAGGCAGGTGAGATCTGTGCACAGGTGAGGTGTATAGCATGGTTATATAGAACTAGTCCATACAGACAAGTGAGAGGTGAATGAGATCTGTGGACAGGTGAGGTGTATAGCATGGTTATATAGAACTAGTCTATACAGGCAGGTGAGATCTGTGGACAGGTGAGGTGTATAGCAGGGTTATATAGAACTAGTCTATACAGACAGGTGAGAGGTGAATGAGAACTGTGTACAGGTGAGGTGTATAGCATGGTTATATAGAACTAGTCTATACAGGCAGGTGAGAGGTGAATGAGATCTGTGGACAGGTGAGGTGTATAGCAGGGTTATATAGAACTAGTCTATACAGACAGGTGAGAGGTGAATGAGATCTGTGTACAGGTGAGGTGTATAGCATGGTTATATAGAACTAGTCTATACAGACAGGTGAGAGGTGAATGAGATCTGTGTACAGGTGAGGTGTATAGCATGGTTATATAGAACTAGTCTATACAGACAGGTGAGAGGTGAATGAGATCTGTGCACAGGTGAGGTGTATAGCATGGTTATATAGAACTAGTCTATACAGGCAGGTGAGAGGTGAACGAGATCTGTGTACGGGTGAGGTGAATAGCATGGTTATATAGAACTAGTCTATACAGGCAGGTGAGAGGTGAACGAGATCTGTGTACAGGTGAGGTGAATAGCATGGTTATATAGAACTAGTCTATACAGGCAGGTGAGATCTGTGTACGGGTGAGGTGTATAGCATGGCTATATAGAACTAGTCTATACAGACAGGTGAGAGGTGAATGAGATCTGTGTACAGGTGAGGTGTATAGCATGGTTATATAGAACTAGTCTATACAGACAGGTGAGAGGTGAATGAGATCTGTGGACAGGTGAGGTGTATAGCATGGTTATATAGAACTAGTCTATACAGGCAGGTGAGAGGTGAATGAGATCTGTGTACAGGTGAGGTATATAGCATGGTTATATAGAACTAGTCTATACAGGCAGGTGAGATCTGTGGACAGGTGAGGTGTGTAGCATGGTTATATAGAACTAGTCTATACAGACAGGTGAGAGATGAATGAGATCTGTGGACAGGTGAGGTGTATAGCATGGTTATATAGAACTAGTCCATACAGACAGGTGAGAGGTGAATGAGATCTGTGCACAGGTGAGGTGTATAGCATGGTTATATAGAACTAGTCTATACAGGCAGGTGAGAGGTGAATGAGATCTGTGTACAGGTGAGGTGTATAGCATGGTTATATAGAACTGGTCTATACAGGCAGGTGAGATCTGTGCACAGGTGAGGTGTATAGCATGGTTATATAGAACTAGTCCATACAGGCAGGTGAGAGGTGAATGAGATCTGTGCACAGGTGAGGTGTATAGCATGGTTATATAGAACTAGTCTATACAGGCAGGTGAGATATGAATGAGATCTGTGTACAGGTGAGGTGTATAGCATGGGTATATAGAACTAGTCTATACAGACAGGTGAATGAGATCTGTGGACAGCTGAGGTGTATAGCAGGGTTATATAGAACTAGTCTATACAGACAGGTGAGAGGTGAATGAGATCTGTGTACAGGTGAGGTGTATAGCATGATTATATAGAACTAGTCTATACAGACAGGTGAGAGGTGAATGAGATCTGTGGACAGGTGAGGTGTATAGCATGGGTATATAGAACTAGTCTATACAGACAGGTGAATGAGATATGTGGACAGGTGAGGTGTATAGCATGGTTATATAGAACTAGTCTATACAGACAGGTGAATGAGATCTGTGGACAGGTGAGGTGTATAGCATGGTTATATAGAACTAGTCTATACAGGCAGGTGAGATATGAATGAGGTATGTGGACAGGTGAGGTGTATAGCATGGTTATATAGAACTAGTCTATACAGACAGGTGAGATCTGTGAACAGGTGAGTTGTATAGCAGGGTTATATAGAACTAGTCTATACAGACAGGTGAGAGGTGAATGAGATCTGTGGACAGGTGAGGTGTATAGCATGGTTATATAGAACTAGTCTATACAGGCAGGTGAGATCTGTGGACAGGTGAGGTGTATAGCATGGTTATGTAGAACTAGTCTATACAGACAGGTGAGATATGAATGAGATTTGTGCACAGGTGAGGTGTATAGCATGAGTATATAGAACTAGTTTATACAGGCAGGTGAGATCTGTGGACAGGTGAGGTGTATAGCATGGTTATATAGAACTAGTCTATACAGACAGGTGAGAGATGAATGAGATCTGTGGACAGGTGAGGTGTATAGCATGGTTATATAGAACTAGTCCATACAGGCAGGTGAGAGGTGAATGAGATCTGTGCACAGGTGAGGTGTATAGCATGGTTATATAGAACTAGTCTATACAGGCAGGTGAGATCTGTGGACAGGTGAGGTGTATAGCATGGTTATATAGAACTAGTCTATACAGGCAGGTGAGAGGTGAATGAGATCTGTGTACAGGTGAGGTGTATAGCATGGTTATATAGAACTAGTCTATACAGACAGGTGAGAGGTGAATGAGATATGTGGACAGGTGAGGTGTATAGCATGGTTATATAGAACTAGTCTATACAGGCAGGTGAGATATGAATGAGATCTGTGTACAGGTGAGGTGTATAGCATGGTTATATAGAACTAGTCTATACAGACAGTTGAGAGGTGAATGAGATATGTGGACAGGTGAGGTGTATAGCATGGTTATATAGAACTAGTCTATACAGACAGGTGAGAGATGAATGAGATTTGTGGATGGGTGAGGTGTATAGCAGGTTTATATAGAACTAGTCCATACAGGCAGGTGAGAGGTGAATGAGATCTGTGGACAGGTGAGTTGTATAGCATGGTTATATAGAACTAGTCTATACAGGCAGGTGAGATATGAATGAGGTATGTGGACAGGTGAGGTGTATAGCATGGTTATATAGAACTAGTCTATACAGACAGGTGAGATCTGTGGACAGGTGAGTTGTATAGCAGGGTTATATAGAACTAGTCTATACAGACAGGTGAGAGGTGAATGAGATCTGTGGACAGGTGAGGTGTATAGCATGGTTATGTAGAACTAGTCTATACAGACAGGTGAGAGGTGAATGAGATCTGTGGACAGGTGAGTTGTATAGCATGGTTATATAGAACTAGTCTATACAGGCAGGTGAGATCTGTGTACAGGTGAGGTGTATAGCATGGGTATATAGAACTAGTCTATACAGGCAGGTGAATGAGATATGTGGACAGGTGAGGTGTATAGCATGGTTATATAGAACTAGTCTATACAGACAGGTGAGAGGTGAAGGAGATCTGTGTACAGGTGAGGTGTATAGCATTATTATATAGAACTAGTCTATACAGACAGGTGAGAGGTGAATGAGATCTGTGCACAGGTGAGGTGTATAGCATGGTTATATAGAACTAGTCTATACAGACAGGTGAGATATGAATGAGATCTGTGGACAGCTGAGGTGTATAGCATGGTTATATAGAACTAGTCTATACAGACAGGTGACAGGTGAATGAGATCTGTGTACAGGTGAGGTGTATAGCATTATTATATAGAACTAGTCTATACAGACAGGTGAGAGGTGAATGAGATCTGTGCACAGGTGAGGTGTATAGCATTATTATATAGAACTAGTCTATACAGACAGGTGAGAGGTGAATGAGATCTGTGCACAGGTGAGGTGTATAGCATGGTTATATAGAACTAGTCTATACAGACAGGTGAGATATGAATGAGATCTGTGGACAGCTGAGGTGTATAGCATGGTTATATAGAACTAGTCTATACAGGCAGGTGAGATATGAATGAGATCTGTGTACAGGTGAGGTGTATAGCATGGTTATATAGAACTAGTCTATACAGACAGGTGAGATATGAATGAGATCTGTGGACAGGTGAGGTGTATAGCATGATTATATAGAACTAGTCTATACAGGCAGATGAGATCTGTGGACAGGTGAGGTGTGTAGCATGGTTATATAGAACTAGTCTATACAGACAGGTGAGAAGTGAATGAGATCTGTGTACAGGTGAGGTGTATAGCATGGTTATATAGAACTAGTCTATACAGGCAGGTGAGATCTGTGTACAGGTGAGGTGTATAGCATGGTTATATAGAACTAGTCTATACAGGCAGGTGAGATATGAATGAGATCTGTGTACAGGTGAGGTGTATAGCATGGTTATATAGAACTAGTCTATACAGGCAGGTGAGATCTGTGTACAGGTGAGGTGTATAGCATGGTTATATAGAACTAGTCTATACAGGCAGGTGAGATCTGTGTACAGGTGAGGTGTATAGCATGGTTATATAGAACTAGTCTATACAGACAGGTGAGATATGAATGAGATCTGTGTACAGGTGAGGTATATAGCATGGTTATATAGAACTAGTCTATACAGGCAGGTGAGATCTGTGTACAGGTGAGGTGTATAGCAGGGTTATATAGAACTAGTCTATACAGACAGGTGAGAGGTGAATGAGATCTGTGCACAGGTGAGGTGTATAGCAGGGTTATATAGAACTAGTCTATACAGACAGGTGAGAGGTGAATGAGATCTGTGTACAGGTGAGGTGTATAGCATTGTTATATAGAACTAGTCTATACAGACAGGTGAGATATGAATGAGGTATGTGGACAGGTGAGGTGTATAGCATGGTTATATAGAACTAGTCTATACAAGCAGGTGAGAGTTTAATGAGATTTGTGGATGGGTGAGGTGTATAGCAGGATTATATAGAACTAGTCCATACAGGCAGGTGAGAGGTGAATGAGATCTGTGGACAGGTGAGTTGTATAGCATGGTTATATAGAACTAGTCTATACAGGCAGGTGAGAGGTGAATGAGATCTGTGGACAGGTGAGTTGTATAGCATGGTTATATAGAACTAGTCTATACAGTTAGGTGAGATCTGTGGACAGGTGAGGTGTATAGCATGGTTATATAGAACTGGTCTATACAGGCAGGTGAGATCTGTGCACAGGTGAGGTGTATAGCATGGTTATATAGAACTAGTCTATACAGACAGGTGAGAGGTGAATGAGATCTGTGGACAGGTGAGGTGTATAGCATGATTATATAGAACTAGTCTATACAGGCAGGTGAGAGGTGAACGAGATCTGTGTACGTGTGAGGTGTATAGCATGGTTATATAGAACTAGTCTATACAGGCAGGTGAGATCTGTGTACAGGTGAGGTGAATAGCATGGTTATATAGAACTAGTCTATACAGGCAGGTGAGATCTGTGTACGGGTGAGGTGTATAGCATGGTTATATAGAACTAGTCTATACAGACAGGTGAGAGGTGAATGAGATCTGTGTACAGGTGAGGTGTATAGCATGGTTATATAGAACTAGTCTATACAGACAGGTGAGAGGTGAATGAGATCTGTGGACAGGTGAGGTGTATAGCATGGTTATATAGAACTAGTCTATACAGACAGATGAGAGGTGAATGAGATCTGTGGACAGGTGAGGTGTATAGCATGGTTATATAGAACTAGTCTATACAGACAGGTGAGAGGTAAATGAGATCTGTGCACAGGTGAGGTGTATAGCATGGTTATATAGAACTAGTCTATACAGACAGGTGAGAGGTGAATGAGATCTGTGGACAGGTGAGGTGTATAGCAGGGTTATATAGAACTAGTCTATACAGACAGGTGAGAGGTGAATGAGATCTGTGTACAGGTGAGGTGTATAGCATGATTATATAGAACTAGTCTATACAGACAGGTGAGAGGTGAATGAGAACTGTGTACAGGTGAGGTGTATAGCATGGTTATATAGAACTAGTCTATACAGGCAGGTGAGAGGTGAATGAGATCTGTGGACAGGTGAGGTGTATAGCAGGGTTATATAGAACTAGTCTATACAGACAGGTGAGAGGTGAATGAGATCTGTGGACAGGTGAGGTGTATAGCATGGTTATATAGAACTAGTCTATACAGACAGGTGAGAGGTGAATGAGATCTGTGTACAGGTGAGGTGTATAGCATGATTATATAGAACTAGTCTATACAGACAGGTGAGAGGTGAATGAGAACTGTGTACAGGTGAGGTGTATAGCATGGTTATATAGAACTAGTCTATACAGACAGGTGAGAGGTGAATGAGATCTGTGGAAAGGTGAGGTGTATAGCAGGGTTATATAGAACTAGTCTATACAGACAGGTGAGAGGTGAATGAGAACTGTGTACAGGTGAGGTGTATAGCATGGTTATATAGAACTAGTCTATACAGACAGGTGAGAGGTGAATGAGATCTGTGGACAGGTGAGGTGTATAGCATGGTTATATAGAACTAGTCTATACAGACAGGTGAGAGGTGAATGAGATCTGTGTACAGGTGAGGTGTATAGCATGGTTATATAGAACTAGTCTATACAGGCAGGTGAGATCTGTTGACAGGTGAGGTGTATAGCATGGTTATATAGAACTAGTCCATACAGACAAGTGAGAAGTGAATGAGATCTGTGGACAGGTGAGGTGTATAGCAGGGTTATATAGAACTAGTCTATACAGACAGGTGAGAAGTGAAAGATCTGTGTACAGGTGAGGTGTATAGCATGGTTATATAGAACTAGTCTATACAGACAGGTGAGAGGTGAATGAGAACTGTGTACAGGTGAGGTGTATAGCATGGTTATATAGAACTAGTCTATACAGGCAGGTGAGAGGTGAATGAGATCTGTGCACAGGTGAGGTGTATAGCAGGGTTATATAGAACTAGTCTATACAGACAGGTGAGAGGTGAATGAGATCTGTGTACAGGTGAGGTGTATAGCATGGTTATATAGAACTAGTCTATACAGGCAGGTGAGACGTGAATGAGATCTGTGCACAGGTGAGGTGTATAGCATGGTTATATAGAACTAGTCTATACAGGCAGGTGAGAGGTGAATGAGATCTGTGCACAGGTGAGGTGTATAGCATGGTTATATAGAACTAGTCTATACAGGCAGGTGAGAGGTGAATGAGATCTGTGCACAGGTGAGGTGTATAGCATGGTTATATTGAACTAGTCTATACAGGCAGGTGAGAGGTGAAGGAGATTTGTGTACAGGTAAGGTGTATAGCATGGTTATATAGAACTAGTCCATACAGACAGGTGAGAAGTGAATGAGATCTGTGTACAGGTGAGGTTTATAGCAGGGTTATATAGAACTAGTCTATACAGGCAGGTGAGAGGTGAATGAGATCTGTGTACAGGTGAGGTGTATAGCATGGTTATATAGAACTAGTCTATACAGACAGGTGAGATATGTGCACAGGTGAGGTGTGTAGCATGGTTATATAGAACTAGTCTATACAGACAGGTGAGAGGTGAATGAGATCTGTGTACAGGTGAGGTATATAGCATGGGTATATAGAACTAGTCTATACAGACAGGTGAATGAGATATGTGGACAGGTGAGGTGTATAGCATGGTTATATTTAACTAGTCTATACAGACAGGTGAGAGGTGAATGAGATCTGTGGACAGGTGAGGTGTATTGCATGGTTATATAGAACTAGTCTATACAGACAGGTGAGATCTGTGTACAGGTGAGGTGTACAGCATGGTTATATAGAACTAGTCTATACAGACAGGTGAGAGGTGAATGAGATCTGTGTACAGGTGAGGTGTATAGCATGGGTATATAGAACTAGTCTATACAGACAGGTGAATGAGATATGTGGACAGGTGAGGTGTATAGCATGGTTATATAGAACTAGTCTATACAGACAGGTGAGATATGAAAGGTATGTGGACAGGTGAGGTGTATAGCATGGTTATATAGAACTAGTCTATACAGACAGGTGAGAGGTGAATGAGATCTGTGTACAGGTGAGGTGTATAGCATGGTTATATAGAACTAGTCTATACAGACAGGTGAGAGGTGAATGAGATCTGTGTACAGGTGAGGTGTATAGCATGGTTATATAGAACTGGTCTATACAGGCAGGTGAGATCTGTGCACAGGTGAGGTGTATAGCATGGTTATATAGAACTAGTCCATACAGGCAGGTGAGAGGTGAATGAGATCTGTGCACAGGTGAGGTGTATAGCATGGTTATATAGAACTAGTCTATACAGGCAGGTGAGATCTGTGGACAGGTGAGGTGTATAGCATGGTTATATAGAACTAGTCCATACAGACAGGTGAATGAGATCTGTGCACAGGTGAGGTGTATAGCATGGTTATATAGAACTAGTCTATGCAGACAGGTGAATGAGATCTGTGCACAGGTGAGGTGTATAGCAGGGTTATATAGAACTAGTCTATACAGACAGGTGAATGAGATATGTAGACAGGTGAGGTGTATAGCATGGTTATATAGAACTAGTCCATACAGGCAGGTGAGAGGTGAATGAGATCTGTGGACAGGTGAGTTGTATAGCATGGTTATATAGAACTAGTCTATACAGACAGGTGAATGAGATCTGTGCACAGGTGAGGTGTATAGCATGGTTATATAGAACTAGTCTATACAGGCAGGTGAGATATGAATGAGGTATGTGGACAGGTGAGGTGTATAGCATGGTTATATAGAACTAGTCTATACAGACAGGTGAGATCTGTGGACAGGTGAGTTGTATAGCAGGGTTATATAGAACTAGTCTATACAGACAGGTGAGAGGTGAATGAGATCTGTGTACAGGTGAGGTGTATAGCATGGTTATATAGAACTAGTCTATACAGGCAGGTGAGATCTGTGGACAGGTGAGGTGTATAGCATGGTTATGTAGAACTAGTCTATACAGACAGGTGAGAGGTGAATGAGATCTGTGTACAGGTGAGGTGTATAGCATGGTTATATAGAACTAGTCTATACAGGCAGGTGAGATCTGTGTACAGGTGAGGTGTATAGCATGGTTATATAGAACTAGTCTATACAGACAGGTGAGATATGAATGAGATCTGTGTACAGGTGAGGTGTATAGCATGGTTATATAGAACTAGTCTATACAGGCAGGTGAGATCTGTGTACAGGTGAGGTGTATAGCATGGTTATATAGAACTAGTCTATACAGGCAGGTGAGATCTGTGTACAGGTGAGGTGTATAGCATGGTTATATAGAACTAGTCTATACAGACAGGTGAGATATGAATGAGATCTGTGTACAGGTGAGGTATATAGCATGGTTATATAGAACTAGTCTATACAGGCAGGTGAGATCTGTGTACAGGTGAGGTGTATAGCAGGGTTATATAGAACTAGTCTATACAGACAGGTGAGAGGTGAATGAGATCTGTGTACAGGTGAGGTGTATAGCATTGTTATATAGAACTAGTCTATACAGTTAGGTGAGATCTGTGGACAGGTGAGGTGTATAGCATGGTTATATAGAACTGGTCTATACAGGCAGGTGAGATCTGTGCACAGGTGAGGTGTATAGCATGGTTATATAGAACTAGTCCATACAGACAAGTGAGAGGTGAATGAGATCTGTGGACAGGTGAGGTGTATAGCATGGTTATATAGAACTAGTCTATACAGGCAGGTGAGATCTGTGGACAGGTGAGGTGTATAGCAGGGTTATATAGAACTAGTCTATACAGACAGGTGAGAGGTGAATGAGAACTGTGTACAGGTGAGGTGTATAGCATGGTTATATAGAACTAGTCTATACAGGCAGGTGAGAGGTGAATGAGATCTGTGGACAGGTGAGGTGTATAGCAGGGTTATATAGAACTAGTCTATACAGACAGGTGAGAGGTGAATGAGATCTGTGTACAGGTGAGGTGTATAGCATGGTTATATAGAACTAGTCTATACAGACAGGTGAGAGGTGAATGAGATCTGTGTACAGGTGAGGTGTATAGCATGGTTATATAGAACTAGTCTATACAGACAGGTGAGAGGTGAATGAGATCTGTGGACAGGTGAGGTGTATAGCATGATTATATAGAACTAGTCTATACAGACAGGTGAGAGGTGAATGAGATCTGTGCACAGGTGAGGTATATAGCATGGTTATATAGAACTGGTCTATACAGGCAGGTGAGATCTGTGCACAGGTGAGGTGTATAGCATGGTTATATAGAACTAGTCTATACAGACAGGTGAGAGGTGAATGAGATCTGTGCACAGGTGAGGTGTATAGCATGGTTATATAGAACTAGTCTATACAGGCAGGTGAGAGGTGAACGAGATCTGTGTACGGGTGAGGTGTATAGCATGGTTATATAGAACTAGTCTATACAGGCAGGTGAGATCTGTGTACAGGTGAGGTGAATAGCATGGTTATATAGAACTAGTCTATACAGACAGGTGAGAGGTGAATGAGATCTGTGTACAGGTGAGGTGTATAGCATGGTTATATAGAACTAGTCTATACAGGCAGGTGAGATCTGTGGACAGGTGAGGTGTATAGCATGGTTATGTAGAACTAGTCTATACAGACAGGTGAGAGGTGAATGAGATCTGTGTACAGGTGAGGTGTATAGCATGGTTATATAGAACTAGTCTATACAGGCAGGTGAGATCTGTGTACAGGTGAGGTGTATAGCATGGTTATATAGAACTAGTCTATACAGACAGGTGAGATATGAATGAGATCTGTGTACAGGTGAGGTGTATAGCATGGTTATATAGAACTAGTCTATACAGGCAGGTGAGATCTGTGTACAGGTGAGGTGTATAGCATGGTTATATAGAACTAGTCTATACAGGCAGGTGAGATCTGTGTACAGGTGAGGTGTATAGCATGGTTATATAGAACTAGTCTATACAGACAGGTGAGATATGAATGAGATCTGTGTACAGGTGAGGTATATAGCATGGTTATATAGAACTAGTCTATACAGGCAGGTGAGATCTGTGTACAGGTGAGGTGTATAGCAGGGTTATATAGAACTAGTCTATACAGACAGGTGAGATATGAATGAGGTATGTGGACAGGTGAGGTGTATAGCATGGTTATATAGAACTAGTCTATACAAGCAGGTGAGAGTTTAATAAAATTTGTGGATGGGTGAGGTGTATAGCAGGATTATATAGAACTAGTCCATACAGGCAGGTGAGAGGTGAATGAGATCTGTGGACAGGTGAGTTGTATAGCATGGTTATATAGAACTAGTCTATACAGGCAGGTGAGAGGTGAATGAGATCTGTGGACAGGTGAGTTGTATAGCATGGTTATATAGAACTAGTCTATACAGTTAGGTGAGATCTGTGGACAGGTGAGGTGTATAGCATGGTTATATAGAACTGGTCTATACAGGCAGGTGAGATCTGTGCACAGGTGAGGTGTATAGCATGGTTATATAGAACTAGTCCATACAGACAAGTGAGAGGTGAATGAGATCTGTGGACAGGTGAGGTGTATAGCATGGTTATATAGAACTAGTCTATACAGGCAGGTGAGATCTGTGGACAGGTGAGGTGTATAGCAGGGTTATATAGAACTAGTCTATACAGACAGGTGAGAGGTGAATGAGAACTGTGTACAGGTGAGGTGTATAGCATGGTTATATAGAACTAGTCTATACAGGCAGGTGAGAGGTGAATGAGATCTGTGGACAGGTGAGGTGTATAGCAGGGTTATATAGAACTAGTCTATACAGACAGGTGAGAGGTGAATGAGATCTGTGTACAGGTGAGGTGTATAGCATGGTTATATAGAACTAGTCTATACAGACAGGTGAGAGGTGAATGAGATCTGTGTACAGGTGAGGTGTATAGCATGGTTATATAGAACTAGTCTATACAGACAGGTGAGAGGTGAATGAGATCTGTGGACAGGTGAGGTGTATAGCATGATTATATAGAACTAGTCTATACAGACAGGTGAGAGGTGAATGAGATCTGTGCACAGGTGAGGTGTATAGCATGGTTATATAGAACTAGTCTATACAGGCAGGTGAGAGGTGAACGAGATCTGTGTACGGGTGAGGTGAATAGCATGGTTATATAGAACTAGTCTATACAGGCAGGTGAGAGGTGAACGAGATCTGTGTACAGGTGAGGTGAATAGCATGGTTATATAGAACTAGTCTATACAGGCAGGTGAGATCTGTGTACGGGTGAGGTGTATAGCATGGCTATATAGAACTAGTCTATACAGACAGGTGAGAGGTGAATGAGATCTGTGTACAGGTGAGGTGTATAGCATGGTTATATAGAACTAGTCTATACAGACAGGTGAGAGGTGAATGAGATCTGTGGACAGGTGAGGTGTATAGCATGGTTATATAGAACTAGTCTATACAGGCAGGTGAGAGGTGAATGAGATCTGTGTACAGGTGAGGTATATAGCATGGTTATATAGAACTAGTCTATACAGGCAGGTGAGATCTGTGGACAGGTGAGGTGTGTAGCATGGTTATATAGAACTAGTCTATACAGACAGGTGAGAGATGAATGAGATCTGTGGACAGGTGAGGTGTATAGCATGGTTATATAGAACTAGTCCATACAGACAGGTGAGAGGTGAATGAGATCTGTGCACAGGTGAGGTGTATAGCATGGTTATATAGAACTAGTCTATACAGGCAGGTGAGAGGTGAATGAGATCTGTGTACAGGTGAGGTGTATAGCATGGTTATATAGAACTAGTCTATACAGACAGGTGAGATCTGAGTACAGGTGAGGTGTATAGCATGGTTATATAGAACTAGTCTATACAGGCAGGTGAGATATGAATGAGATCTGTGTACAGGTGAGGTGTATAGCATGGGTATATAGAACTAGTCTATACAGACAGGTGAATGAGATCTGTGGACAGCTGAGGTGTATAGCAGGGTTATATAGAACTAGTCTATACAGACAGGTGAGAGGTGAATGAGATCTGTGTACAGGTGAGGTGTATAGCATGATTATATAGAACTAGTCTATACAGACAGGTGAGAGGTGAATGAGATCTGTGGACAGGTGAGGTGTATAGCATGGGTATATAGAACTAGTCTATACAGACAGGTGAATGAGATATGTGGACAGGTGAGGTGTATAGCATGGTTATATAGAACTAGTCTATACAGACAGGTGAATGAGATCTGTGGACAGGTGAGGTGTATAGCATGGTTATATAGAACTAGTCTATACAGGCAGGTGAGATATGAATGAGGTATGTGGACAGGTGAGGTGTATAGCATGGTTATATAGAACTAGTCTATACAGACAGGTGAGATCTGTGAACAGGTGAGTTGTATAGCAGGGTTATATAGAACTAGTCTATACAGACAGGTGAGAGGTGAATGAGATCTGTGGACAGGTGAGGTGTATAGCATGGTTATATAGAACTAGTCTATACAGGCAGGTGAGATCTGTGGACAGGTGAGGTGTATAGCATGGTTATGTAGAACTAGTCTATACAGACAGGTGAGATATGAATGAGATTTGTGCACAGGTGAGGTGTATAGCATGAGTATATAGAACTAGTTTATACAGGCAGGTGAGATCTGTGGACAGGTGAGGTGTATAGCATGGTTATATAGAACTAGTCTATACAGACAGGTGAGAGATGAATGAGATCTGTGGACAGGTGAGGTGTATAGCATGGTTATATAGAACTAGTCCATACAGGCAGGTGAGAGGTGAATGAGATCTGTGCACAGGTGAGGTGTATAGCATGGTTATATAGAACTAGTCTATACAGGCAGGTGAGATCTGTGGACAGGTGAGGTGTATAGCATGGTTATATAGAACTAGTCTATACAGGCAGGTGAGAGGTGAATGAGATCTGTGTACAGGTGAGGTGTATAGCATGGTTATATAGAACTAGTCTATACAGACAGGTGAGAGGTGAATGAGATATGTGGACAGGTGAGGTGTATAGCATGGTTATATAGAACTAGTCTATACAGGCAGGTGAGATATGAATGAGATCTGTGTACAGGTGAGGTGTATAGCATGGTTATATAGAACTAGTCTATACAGACAGTTGAGAGGTGAATGAGATATGTGGACAGGTGAGGTGTATAGCATGGTTATATAGAACTAGTCTATACAGACAGGTGAGAGATGAATGAGATTTGTGGATGGGTGAGGTGTATAGCAGGTTTATATAGAACTAGTCCATACAGGCAGGTGAGAGGTGAATGAGATCTGTGGACAGGTGAGTTGTATAGCATGGTTATATAGAACTAGTCTATACAGGCAGGTGAGATATGAATGAGGTATGTGGACAGGTGAGGTGTATAGCATGGTTATATAGAACTAGTCTATACAGACAGGTGAGATCTGTGGACAGGTGAGTTGTATAGCAGGGTTATATAGAACTAGTCTATACAGACAGGTGAGAGGTGAATGAGATCTGTGGACAGGTGAGGTGTATAGCATGGTTATGTAGAACTAGTCTATACAGACAGGTGAGAGGTGAATGAGATCTGTGGACAGGTGAGTTGTATAGCATGGTTATATAGAACTAGTCTATACAGACAGGTGAGAGGTGAATGAGATCTGTGGACAGGTGAGGTGTATAGCATGGTTATGTAGAACTAGTCTATACAGACAGGTGAGAGGTGAATGAGATCTGTGGACAGGTGAGTTGTATAGCATGGTTATATAGAACTAGTCTATACAGGCAGGTGAGATCTGTGTACAGGTGAGGTGTATAGCATGGGTATATAGAACTAGTCTATACAGGCAGGTGAATGAGATATGTGGACAGGTGAGGTGTATAGCATGGTTATATAGAACTAGTCTATACAGACAGGTGAGAGGTGAAGGAGATCTGTGTACAGGTGAGGTGTATAGCATTATTATATAGAACTAGTCTATACAGACAGGTGAGAGGTGAATGAGATCTGTGCACAGGTGAGGTGTATAGCATGGTTATATAGAACTAGTCTATACAGACAGGTGAGATATGAATGAGATCTGTGGACAGCTGAGGTGTATAGCATGGTTATATAGAACTAGTCTATACAGACAGGTGACAGGTGAATGAGATCTGTGTACAGGTGAGGTGTATAGCATTATTATATAGAACTAGTCTATACAGACAGGTGAGAGGTGAATGAGATCTGTGCACAGGTGAGGTGTATAGCATTATTATATAGAACTAGTCTATACAGACAGGTGAGAGGTGAATGAGATCTGTGCACAGGTGAGGTGTATAGCATGGTTATATAGAACTAGTCTATACAGACAGGTGAGATATGAATGAGATCTGTGGACAGCTGAGGTGTATAGCATGGTTATATAGAACTAGTCTATACAGGCAGGTGAGATATGAATGAGATCTGTGTACAGGTGAGGTGTATAGCATGGTTATATAGAACTAGTCTATACAGACAGGTGAGATATGAATGAGATCTGTGGACAGGTGAGGTGTATAGCATGATTATATAGAACTAGTCTATACAGGCAGGTGAGATCTGTGGACAGGTGAGGTGTGTAGCATGGTTATATAGAACTAGTCTATACAGGCAGGTGAGATCTGTGTACAGGTGAGGTGTATAGCATGGTTATATAGAACTAGTCTATACAGGCAGGTGAGATATGAATGAGATCTGTGTACAGGTGAGGTGTATAGCATGGTTATATAGAACTAGTCTATACAGGCAGGTGAGATCTGTGTACAGGTGAGGTGTATAGCATGGTTATATAGAACTAGTCTATACAGGCAGGTGAGATATGAATGAGATCTGTGTACAGGTGAGGTGTATAGCATGGTTATATAGAACTAGTCTATACAGGCAGGTGAGATCTGTGTACAGGTGAGGTGTATAGCATGGTTATATAGAACTAGTCTATACAGGCAGGTGAGATCTGTGTACAGGTGAGGTGTATAGCATGGTTATATAGAACTAGTCTATACAGACAGGTGAGATATGAATGAGATCTGTGTACAGGTGAGGTATATAGCATGGTTATATAGAACTAGTCTATACAGGCAGGTGAGATCTGTGTACAGGTGAGGTGTATAGCAGGGTTATATAGAACTAGTCTATACAGACAGGTGAGAGGTGAATGAGATCTGTGCACAGGTGAGGTGTATAGCAGGGTTATATAGAACTAGTCTATACAGACAGGTGAGAGGTGAATGAGATCTGTGTACAGGTGAGGTGTATAGCATTGTTATATAGAACTAGTCTATACAGACAGGTGAGATATGAATGAGGTATGTGGACAGGTGAGGTGTATAGCATGGTTATATAGAACTAGTCTATACAAGCAGGTGAGAGTTTAATGAGATTTGTGGATGGGTGAGGTGTATAGCAGGATTATATAGAACTAGTCCATACAGGCAGGTGAGAGGTGAATGAGATCTGTGGACAGGTGAGTTGTATAGCATGGTTATATAGAACTAGTCTATACAGGCAGGTGAGAGGTGAATGAGATCTGTGGACAGGTGAGTTGTATAGCATGGTTATATAGAACTAGTCTATACAGTTAGGTGAGATCTGTGGACAGGTGAGGTGTATAGCATGGTTATATAGAACTGGTCTATACAGGCAGGTGAGATCTGTGCACAGGTGAGGTGTATAGCATGGTTATATAGAACTAGTCTATACAGACAGGTGAGAGGTGAATGAGATCTGTGGACAGGTGAGGTGTATAGCATGATTATATAGAACTAGTCTATACAGGCAGGTGAGAGGTGAACGAGATCTGTGTACGGGTGAGGTGTATAGCATGGTTATATAGAACTAGTCTATACAGGCAGGTGAGATCTGTGTACAGGTGAGGTGAATAGCATGGTTATATAGAACTAGTCTATACAGGCAGGTGAGATCTGTGTACGGGTGAGGTGTATAGCATGGTTATATAGAACTAGTCTATACAGACAGGTGAGAGGTGAATGAGATCTGTGTACAGGTGAGGTGTATAGCATGGTTATATAGAACTAGTCTATACAGACAGGTGAGAGGTGAATGAGATCTGTGGACAGGTGAGGTGTATAGCAGGGTTATATAGAACTAGTCTATACAGACAGGTGAGAGGTGAATGAGATCTGTGTACAGGTGAGGTGTATAGCATGATTATATAGAACTAGTCTATACAGACAGGTGAGAGGTGAATGAGAACTGTGTACAGGTGAGGTGTATAGCATGGTTATATAGAACTAGTCTATACAGGCAGGTGAGAGGTGAATGAGATCTGTGGACAGGTGAGGTGTATAGCAGGGTTATATAGAACTAGTCTATACAGACAGGTGAGAGGTGAATGAGATCTGTGGACAGGTGAGGTGTATAGCATGGTTATATAGAACTAGTCTATACAGACAGGTGAGAGGTGAATGAGATCTGTGTACAGGTGAGGTGTATAGCATGATTATATAGAACTAGTCTATACAGACAGGTGAGAGGTGAATGAGAACTGTGTACAGGTGAGGTGTATAGCATGGTTATATAGAACTAGTCTATACAGACAGGTGAGAGGTGAATGAGATCTGTGGATAGGTGAGGTGTATAGCAGGGTTATATAGAACTAGTCTATACAGACAGGTGAGAGGTGAATGAGAACTGTGTACAGGTGAGGTGTATAGCATGGTTATATAGAACTAGTCTATACAGACAGGTGAGAGGTGAATGAGATCTGTGGACAGGTGAGGTGTATAGCATGGTTATATAGAACTAGTCTATACAGACAGGTGAGAGGTGAATGAGATCTGTGCACAGGTGAGGTGTATAGCATGGTTATATAGAACTAGTCTATACAGACAGGTGAGAGGTGAATGAGATCTGTGTACAGGTGAGGTGTATAGCATGGTTATATAGAACTAGTCTATACAGACAGGTGAGAGGTGAATGAGATCTGTGGACAGGTGAGGTGTATAGCAGGGTTATATAGAACTAGTCTATACAGACAGGTGAGAGGTGAATGAGATCTGTGGACAGGTGAGGTGTATAGCAGGGTTATATAGAACTAGTCTATACAGGCAGGTGAGAGGTGAATGAGATCTGTGTACAGGTGAGGTGTATAGCATGATTATATAGAACTAGTCTATACAGACAGGTGAGAGGTGAATGAGATCTGTGTACAGGTGAGGTGTATAGCATGGTTATATAGAACTAGTCTATACAGACAGGTGAGAGGTGAATGAGATCTGTGTACAGGTGAGGTGTATAGCAGGGTTATATAGAACTAGTCTATACAGGCAGGTGAGAGGTGAATGAGATCTGTGTACAGGTGAGGTGTATAGCATGGTTATATAGAACTAGTCTATACAGACAGGTGAGAGGTGAATGAGATCTGTGCACAGGTGAGGTGTATAGCATGGTTATATAGAACTAGTCTATACAGGCAGGTGAGAGGTGAATGAGATCTGTGTACAGGTGAGGTGTATAGCATGATTATATAGAACTAGTCTATACAGACAAGTGAGAGGTGAATGAGATCTGTGTACAGGTGAGGTGTAAGTACAGTTATATAGATCTTATTTGTATGGACAGGTGAGATGGAGATGAAGTCTCTGAACAGGTGTGTTGTGTGCTCTATCGATCTTTTATATACAGACAGGTGAGATGGTGATCAGGTAAATGGACAGGTGAGGTATGTCCTCTAGTTATATAGATCTAGGTTATACAGACAGGTAAGATGTGGATGAGATCTATGGACAGGTGACTTCAGGGCCTGGGTTACCTCACCGCCCTGCCTGACGCTTCATCTCGCTCCGCAGATTGGTTATGACCCGTACAGGTTCACGTTCTTTACAGCGTTGCGAGTTATTATCAGCACGATCTGGAGCGATTATGGTTCTGGTGGGATGTTAGGGACCTGGTTTTTATGTTATTCCCTAATAAGTTCTTTAAACTTAAACTGTGAATCTCAATGAGGAAACCATCAGATGAAAACAGAAGTAAACTTTATTGTAGTATATGGAAGATAAACTCATTTTATCTGTGAATGATCCATTGTTCTGGTTTCATTATTGTTTCCCTTCACTTTCTCTGAAGGCCGACTACAACATCGGACCTCATCATGGCTTTGTTCACAAAGGCGTGGGAATCGGTAGGATTTTTCCAGACCGTTAACTCGGTGGTTCTGGGGCTTGTGGCCCAGATCAATAACTCCGCAACATCAGAGGAAATCGAGTTTGTCAAGAAGTCCTTGGAGTCTATTGATCGGCAGTTGGCCATAGGAAAGGGCTTGATGAGAGACTCTGATGTCACCAGGTGTGAGGATGACATCATAGTTGTGTACCAGCAGCTGGCTGCCGTGGTCCGGGCAGGAAAGTCTTACAAAGACAAAGAGAAGGAGGTGTTCATACAATATGTGTACGACTACAAGATTGATAGACAGCTGAATGCGCTGTACAATCGACTTCTCGGAGTTTCTGTCCTGGCAAACCATGTCACTCTCCTACAGCAGGTCATAAAAGACCACCAGCCACGTCGCTGGGAGATGATCGCCTTCTGCCAGCAGGTGAACTTTGTCCTGGCCACTGGCCTGCTTTGTCATTTTGTCCAGGGATCTCTGACCGGAAGAGACACCCAGCTGATGATGGGCCGATGGACAGACAAAATGACTGTTCTTTATAGGAGAATGGAGGATACTTCCAGAGATTGTGCGGCATACTTCAGGGAGCAAGCCCAGGAGGATGTGGAGAAGTATTTGCCCCTCAATGAGTCATTAACAGATGAAGAAAAAGCATCCGGCATATTGAAATTGATGGAGAAGAATTATGACTGGCTGCGCTGGGCAGTGATGGCCTCTCGTTCACCAGTAGATCAGGCGGGAGAGGTTCTAGTGACTGGAAGCTACATCTCAATTAAGGGGGATTGTGGTACTCAGGTGGTGCTGAGTTATAGTGAGAACCCCGTCTCCCTCGACAAGGCAAAGATAAATCAACTGATTGGTGAGCTGGAGTGGAAAATACCAAACCCACCCCCGGATGTTTACGCCAACATTGAGGCTGATCCAGGTTATGCCAAGCGATACCTTGCCCAGCGCATGCTCAAGAAGTTGTCAGAGGGCCTCCGCAAGGGAGTCACCATCCACACTGTGCCGGGGAAGCTGCAGATGAGCGGGAACTTCCCTCCGGCCTCCTGTGTCTTGTATGAGTATAAGCATCGGATGGCATCGGGGACCGTGTGCATCTTCGGCTGAAGGGTTTGACATATTTTACAGATATCTTATGTTATTGAATCATCAACAATTGTATCTTATCTTTTGATTAGGGCCATGATCCCTCCATTAAACCCATGTACAAATAATAGTCTTGCTTTATTTCACCTGGAATCCCACAGCCAGTCTCGTCATACAGACGCTATGTGGCCACACGTCTCACCAGAATTCCTACATTGTTTCTCCATTAGTCCGAGTCCGGAAAGGAGAATACACCAAGAGATCTTTCCCACAATGGGAGGAGCGCTCATACTGTATGGTGAGGAATATCATCCTAGTGTTAATCTGCAGGTATATATATCGTGAAAATAATGCGATCATCCAAGAGTTTACCAAAAAACCAACAAGAAAACGTTTAAAGCATCTGTGATAATTGAGCCGATCAACGCAGCAAATTTCCTGCAGTCACAACCAATCATGTCAACAACATAACCAGGAGGGAATAGTTACATGTGACATCTCATGAAGGCGATGCCTGTCTAGAAGTCCTAGTAAAGCACGTGGGCATCATATGATCAAGTTGATCGCTGGGGGCTTCCGAAGCCAGACCCATGGTGATCAATTGATCGCCAGACCGGCCTCAGTATAAGAAGATGCACTGCAGGAGGTCTCAGTTATAAGATCTATGGCATTATATATGGCCGGTGAAAAGGGCACTTTATTTTGCCCGTCCATGGCAGTACAGTAGTAGAATAAAACACTTAAAATGTCCTTCCAGCTTTCCTTGAACAGCACTGATCTCAGCCCCATAAGAGGGGTGCAGAAAGAGAAGTTATAGGACACTCAGGGGAGAGATCTCGTAGCTCCGGCATCGCGGGCAGATGTGGGTGACGGGGCTTGACAACATTGGCACTGAGCGCCTAAGAGCTTGTTTTAAAGGGTTTGCATCATTACGACAATCCCTGTCCATATTGCCTATTAAGGCATATGGAGGTCATAAGGGGGTCCCCGGCATGAAACCCCCTCTGTGAGCCAGAGCAAAGAGCAACTACAGACTGCGGCCCTTCCATGTATGCCATCTGAATGTCCAGCATGTTAATAGTTGCCAACACTCCTGAATGAGCCGGCACCGTCCCAAATTTAGAGAGACAATCCCGGCAAAATACTGTCCTGGACCGTGTCCCGGCAACATTAACTGGCGACTGCTGTATTCAATTGTATCTGCATCCTCAGGATGCAGATACAATTGAGTACCATGGAGGAGAAGGGAGCCTGCTCTGCCGTTCACTAGGCTTCAGGCCACGTTAGGCCTACAGACTCTAAAACGCTGGGACAGGATTCCGGCGCGATGATGTTACTAGATCGCACCGGACTACGCAAGGATCCTGTCCCAGCGCCTCGTAAGCTGCAGGACTGTGGAGCTCTGTTCTACATGGCAACGGGGTTAGGTAGTATAAGTTTTTTATTTTATTTGTAGTGAACCTGGGCCTTATCTAGAGGGGGACTGTGTGGCACTATAAAGTGGAGGGGTGGCACTATCTACATAGAGGATGTGTGCCACTATCTACAAAGGGGGCCATGTGGCAATATCTACAGGTGTGTTTGTGTGGCATTATCTACAGAGGGACTGTGGCATTATCTACAGGGGGCTGTATGGCACTATCTACAGAGGACACTGGCACTATCTACTGGGAGCCATATGGGGCACCATCTACAAGGAGCACCAAGTGTGGCAGTATCTACAGGGGGCACTGTGCCATTATCTACTGGGGCAGTGTGGAGCACCATCTACAAGGAGCACTGAGTGTGGCACTATCTACGGGGAGCAATGTGGGGCACTATCTATATGGGCAGTGTGGAGCACCATCTACAAGGGGCACTGAGTGTGGCACTATCTACGCTGGCTTTTACGCTGCCAGTAGTGGTCGGCACATATCACCTCACCCTAGTGATAAAGTGAAACATAACCAGAGAGAGACACCGGCCACCACCGTAGTTGTCAGCCAAACTAGTGCAGACATTTTTATTTATTTATTAGTAAGCAGAAATTCTGTGAAGAAAGCCACGCCCAAAACATAAACCACACCCCCATAAGACACACCCACCAGATGTCACACCCTAAGTGTCCCTGTAAAAGAAATTAAAATGTTTGCAGCCATGCATGTAATATTACATATGGGAATGTATGGCGAGCTGCAAACACAGTTAATAGCTGGGGTTTCCGAAGCCAGACCGGTGGTGCTCATTGAATCGCCAGGCCGCCCTCCGTGTAAGAAGGTGCACTGCCGGAGGTCTCACTTAAAAAGGTCTTTAGCATTATATATGACCGGTGAGAAGGGGCGCGTTATTTTGACTGTCTATGGATGTCTCTTAAATAGTGAGACGCCCCCCAGTGGTAGGTGAGGTGCAGCGAAGGGCTCCGTTTTGACAAGTAATCACAATCTGCACAGTATTTGCTCTATAAATATGTTAGACTGGATTTAGGAGACACATGGAAGAGACTTTCAGCAATATGTCCTAATTGTGGCATGGACTTGTTGGAACCAATGGTGGTGAGGCCCCAGTAGAAGAGTGAGGGGGCCCGGCCTACGGGTTTATTGTAGTATGAATGCTGGGGGTCAGACGTGTTGTCAATACATGAAGGTTGATCAGAGCGCTGTATATATTTTATCATTGCTGCTATTGAGATATGGCGGCATTAAGACAACGGGAAAGTCAAGTCAATGTGACGACATCACGTGTATCGTTGTGTATGAGGCCGGGTCCTGGTCCATGGATCTAGCAGTCTAGGAAGTACGACCTCGTGTCCCCGGGGGCCGGAGCTTCCACCGTAGACAGCAGTTCCTCCACATTCTTGTAGTGGTAGAAGGATGGACCATGGAAGAGATACAACCCGTGAGTGTTACACATGGCACTGTCCACCTCGGCGTGGATGAGGGTCTGGTCTTCTCCGAAGCGTTTGCGAGTATTCAGGTCCACAAGGGTGAGCTTCTTCCCTACGTAAAAAATGAAGGCTGGTCAGTGAATAGGCTCAATAACTGCTGCAACGTAACGACTGCTGGACGCCAACGCTCGCCTGTTCTATAGTTACGTAGGTTGAAAAAAAGACACTTCTATCACGTTCAGCCTTTTGACCCAGTTCACACAGTTTTTTGACACGGAAGCCGCATCAGAATAAGTCCGAATACGGACAAAAAAACTTCCGAAACCGCCTCCCATTAATTTTATTGGGAGGTAGGGGCTTTTTTTTTTCCTGGTCAGCTTTTAGCAGCTTGCGGGGGGGGGGGGGGAGCACAATGTCCTTTCTTGCCGCGGTTCCGCCTCTGACCTCCCTTTGAAATCAATGGGAGACAGAAAAAGCGATTTCGCTGCGTTTTTGTTGTGTGAGACGTTGCATAGACACGAGAGCGTTCACACAGCAGCAGCAGTTGTTATACGTTCTCAGCTATTGTAACAATCATTAAAAAGACACTCCAGCCATTTTTTTCATGTAGGGTAGGCCGTCCTCTTACCGGGCGCTTTGTTGCAGAAATATCCCAGCCACATTTATGTCACGTCACCGGTATGAGACGGGCCGATTCCTACAATTTCTGCTGAGTGGACCGGAAGTCTCTTTCACTGTACGTTCCTATGAGACGCGCAATGTGGTTCTCATGGGAATGTGTAGGAACTTCTGGTCGGCACAGTCACGTGGCATAATTGCAGCCGGGATACTTCTGCAACAAAGCACCCGGTAAGAGAATGGCCTGCCCTACCGTTTACCTGGTGTACTGTACACAGGGGGAACACAATAAAAAAAAAATTGCTGAAGTGTCTCTTTAAGTCTCAATGCACCAAAAGATAAAGGCTGAATGGTAAAGCGATCGCTGACGCACCCAGCAATCATCCCTGGGAGCGCGGTCAGTAATGACATGTACATTTATAGGTGCCGCTATGAGGATTACACATGAGCGATGATCGTACTGACCGGGCGTTTAACTAGCAGGAACTTCTGGGATATAAGGAGACGTCAGGAAAGGTGTGAGAAGCTCTGAAGGTAATGAAGATCTGGTGGACGTCAGGTGCCCTCCGACTGCTGCTTATAAAGACCCTTTACACGGCCGATGATCGGGGGACACAATGCTCCTTCATCGGTAATGTGGCACTAAAAATGATAGTTGTCGTCAGGACGTCTGGCCAGAGGATGCACTGCCGATAATGATGTAAAGTATATGGGGACGAACGATGTCACTTATTTCCCTACAGTATAATGATTGCCCCAAGGAAATGGAGCGAAACGCGTCAATCACTGCGCTATATCATCAATCGTTTACTGGCAGGTCTGGCAAATCCCCCCTAGTCCCGGAAATGTTACGTCTGCGCCACACACTTACCCTTGATGAGATATAAATCACTGGAATGGGGGCAGGTAAAAGCAGCATCTACTGCCGTCACCCCGGGCACCTCCCATTCTTCCTGCATCGGCTTCGGATACCCTGCCACTGGGATGTATATTTGATCTGACAAGTAGACAGTGACCTGGGAACCCTAAAGAAAGAGAAGGTACAGAGAAATGATCCTCGTTCTCTAACAGGTCCCACCAAAAACCCTACAAAGTGCCCCATCACTCTGTAGATATGAAGCAGCCATAATGAGCTGCCCCTGCCCCCTCTCTCAGCACGAGTCTCACACATAGGCGGAGGCAGAGAGACGGATATGGTTAAGAACATCTCTAAGGCACACATCCAGACCTGTAACGCGGCCCCATTTTAGCATCCATATTACGGCTGCAAGTCCCGGTTCCTCCACAGTTCATGTGAACTGAACATTGATCACCTAGGGTTCTGCCGGATCGAACCTCAATACGTGAATGATGGGAGTCCGAGTCTTCAGGATGTTACAGACACTAAAACGCGGCAGCATTACAACCGCCTTGATGTGGCCTAAATATGAGAAACTGTCTTATCTTCTGACGGATGAAGGGCCGCTGTGCTCATAACCAAACACTCCGTGGGGTTATTGGCCATTGAAACCTAAAGTCAGGTGAACACAGAACTGACCTCGGCATTTACCCTTATCAAAACTAACAGGAAAACCGCGCTGCCCTGTAATTGGTTTCTATTGGTGACGAGCAGTTCTTCTATGAGCTGTTTTTGATAAATGCGGCCTATTACGGATCTTCACATCCGGTTGTTCATTATCGGACCGCACTGTGCACCAATCTAACCTGTCCATTCCATTTCAGCAGATATTTGTCGGCCGTCAGATTTTTAACCGATAAAAACTTCCCCATGGCTGGCTGTAGTCTAAGGTCTATGGCCTGTCCTAGAGAGGCCTCATCAATGGTTGGATGTTAGATCTGGTCACAACTTCTCTATGGCTGGCTGTAGTCTAAGGTCTATGGCCTGTCCTAGAGAGGCCTCATCAATGGTTGGATGTTAGATCTGGTCACAACTTCTCTATGGCTGGCTGTAGTCTAAGGTCTATGGCCTGTCCTAGAGAGGCCTCATCAATGGTTGGATGTTAGTTCTGGCCACAACTTCTCTATGGCTGGCTGTAGTCTAAGGTCTACGGCCTGTCCTAGAGAGGCCTCATCAATGGTTGGATGTTAGATCTGGTCACAACTTCTCTATGGCTGACTGTAGTCTAAGGTCTATGGCCTGTCCTAGAGAGGCCTCATCAATGGTTGGATGTTAGATCGGGTCACAACTTCTCCATGGCTGGCTGTAGTCTAAGGTCTATGGCCTGTCCTAGAGAGGCCTCATCCATGGTTGGATGTTAGATCGGGTCACAACTTCTCCATGGCTGGCTGTAGTCTAAGGTCTATGGCCTGTCCGAGAGAGGCCTCATCCATGGTTGGATGTTAGATCGGGTCACAACTTCTCCATGGCTGGCTGTAGTCTAAGGTCTATGGCCTGTCCTAGAGAGGCCTCATCCATGGTTGGATGTTAGATCGGGTCACAACTTCTCCATGGCTGGCTGTAGTCTAAGGTCTATGGCCTGTCCTAGAGAGGCCTCATCCATGGTTGGACGTTAGATCTGGCCACAACTTCTCCTTCAATCCATTTAGTTTTCTTATCTATCTACCTTTTTATACTGCACATTATTGCTGATGATGAACCTGCCCCAGCAGACGATGTTCTTGACCCCAACAGCTCCGCCAACACACCTGAATAAAATACATCCGGCTCTCAAAGGTGAAAGCAGCGTCCACCACCCCCTGCAGGGTACTCCAGGTGTGTTTGAGAGGCCAGGCATGCCAGCCGTCCTTATTGCTGTCCAGGCGGAAGTACAAGCCTCCTGGAACAAAGAAAGGGCATCAATGGGTCAGAGATGCTCATGACAGCACACGGGTCAATGTCCTTCCTCACAGTAAAGCCACAAATATCTCCAGCATTGACCAGAGAGCCTCCCACACACGTGGCACAGTATCCGTGGTGGGAGAGCGTGGCACTCCACATTCATTTGCCCACACTCAGCGCGTCTATGTGGACCACTACATGAGCCTCAATCATTCTCTTCATATAGGTCCAGTGTGTCACCTCGGAAAGCGTAGGTCCGGGACCTGTCATCAGAGCTGAAAGCCTCAAACGATCGATTGCTGCAGCGATCTTGGATGGATAGAAGTGTGGCGTTCTTCCGGGCAGCGTGTCCATGTCCTGGGAGGAGACACAAGTCATTAGGTCAAGGAGATGGACATTGGCACCATACAATATATATGCCCTCGCTGAACACCCTCATTTCTGGGGGCCGGCAGTGCAGGGACCTGATGTTCTAGAGGACCATCAGTCCATATTACCTTAACCCCTTAAGGACACAGACAATTTTATTTTCGTTTTTTCCTCCCCTCCTTCCAAAAGCCATAACTTTTTTATTTTTCCATGGATTTTGCCATATGAGGTCTTGTTGATTGCGGGACAAGTTGTAGTTTTTCACAGCATCATTTATTGTACCATTAATTATGGGGTAAAAGCGAATTGGGGCGATACCAAATTGATACGGGTTATTTTAGGTTTTACGACATTTACAAAGAAAAAACTATTTGTTAAAGACAAGTAGTTTTGTCTACATTTTCTGAGAGCCGTAATTTAGTATTTTTTTTGTCGCTGTGCGATGTGACGGCTTATATTTTCCGGGGTGAGCGTAGTTTTTATTGGTACACTTTGGGGTACATGCGACTTTTTGATACATTTTCATTACATTTTTTGGGGGAGCTAAGGTGACCACAAAACCACAATTTGGGCATTTTTCATTAGGCCCCCAGACTGCCAAGACAGCCATAGGCACCCCACGATGGGGGCAATAGACTGAGGAGGGGGCCGCCCCCCTTTCTAACAACTTAGATGCCACGGTCGCTATTGACTGGGTCATATAAGTGGTTAAACAGGCGAAATCAAAGTGATCTTTCATTGCGCCCGTTGCAGTGAGGTGTCGGCTGTATTATACAGCAAACACCCGCTAACTATGGAGCGCGCTCAGCCCGTGGGCCCATTCCATACTACCCCTTAGTGGCTGCCACGTACATGTATATAGCATGTCGTTAAGGGGTTAAGGTTATACCATAAAATATAAAACTTTATACATATCCGGCTAGATCTCATTGGTCATGCGGTGCAGGGTGCTGTGTACATCTCTGACCTGCGGGGGCGCTGTGGATTGTGACTTCTCTAACTGTAGCCCGCTGCGCTGTAAAGCCTGATCCATACGTTTCTCTTATTCACAGCGGTAACGGAGGATCACAACCGATCTCAATTGTCAGATTTTAAATCCATCTTTGTATTGAGAATTATTTTTGTTAGATCCGAAAAGATGCAAATGTGACTCCACAAAATGTATTTTACATGAAGAAGTCGTCGCTGACAGGGGGGGGGACCCAAAGACACCGGATCATATCCTAATCTACAGATATAATGGGACAGAGCGCAGATTATCTATGGGGGGGGGGGTGTCCATGAAATGAGGGAAACCTGTCAGAACCAACTCCACCACCCAGAAACCATCTCACCTCTCCCCGGACACCTCACAAAGTAATCTCTGGTGTCCAGTGGTCGTGGCGACAGGACCTGTCCAGTCACTGGGTCAAATCGAGTAAAGTTGATGCCATTGAAGCAGTAATATCTCTCCAGCCACCTGACTGCAGCCGAACAGGTCCCGAGGGTGGCCCAACGTCGCTGCTTCACTGCAGGCTCCTCATGGAAGCTGTAGATATACACAGTGTCACCTGGCGGAGGGAAGGACAGATACAGGCTCAGTCACTGGTGGCAGAGGTGTGACATCCTATTATGACGTTGTATTGTCCCGGGTGTATAGGGGTTAATCCCGCGTTCTTACTCTCACAGCAGCTTCTCACCTTTAAAGAATATGACACTGTCCGTCCTGCACTCGCCCGGGTGACACTCCACAGCAGCGTCCAGGTGGTCGGGAATCCCAGGAAACGCTTGGCCGATAAGACGTGGGTAACCTTCCAGCAGCTTTCCTTCAAAGTAGCTCCAGACTTGTGTGTCCTGCAACAAATCACAATGTCTGCGGGGAAACTCCAGGCATATAAAACAAGTAACACAAATTATATATATATATTTTGGAAAGTTTGTGTGAAGCCCGATTTTTCATTGTTTTAAAATCAGTCCATGTGACCACTGCAGCCTGTGATTGGCCTGTGATTGGCTGCAGCCTGTGATTGGCTGCAGCCTGTAATTGGCCTGTGATTGGCTGCAGCGGTCACATGGGATGAAACGTCATCCCAGGAGGCCGGACCGGAGGAAGAAGCAGGGAGTTCTGGGTAAGTTAACTTTTAATACTTTTAACTCCAGCGGTAGTCACTGTCCCGGGTTCTGAGTTACTGCCGATCAGTTAACTCTTTCAGCACCCTGGACAGTGACTATCCCCTGACGTCGCCTAGCAACGCTCCCGTAATTACTGGAGCCCCATAAACTTCTATGGGCCTGCCCGTGCCGTAATTACGGGAGCCCCATAGACTTTTAGGCCTCATGCACACTTCCATCACCGTTTCCACGGCCGTTTTTCACAGATCCATGTGTCCGTGATTGGATCAGTGTGCTTCCCATGTGTACTCCGTGTACACTTCTGTGTTTCAGTTTTTGAGAGGAAACTGAAACCCGTTCACACTATGTACACAATATTGTGAGCGCTGCACATGGCTGGCCTTAGCTATGTTCGACCAGTGCGGTCGCACAGGGCGCCAGCCACCACACTGCAAGAGGGGCACCATTGAGTGTGTGTATCCCCGCGCCTTTGCAACTACCAGCGGGGATACACACACTAACTGCAGTCGTCTTTCTACCCGGGCGCTTCTTCACTTAGTGGCCGTCGCTACCGCTGTAGCAGCCATAGCGGCTGCTAGAGGTGACACCGGGCATGAAGACGGTGGAGCCGCTAGCATCTGCTGCAGCTGCTATAGCGGTAGCGACGGCACTATAGCAGAGCAGGGAGATATCTCCCTGCTCTGCTGTCTACTAGCGCCAATGCAGCTCCCTGAAGGAGCGGAATCCCCGTGTGGCCGGGGATTCCACTCCTGGAGCGCTGCTTGATGTCTCTGTCCATATATGGACAGTGACATCAGGGGAAACTCCTAAAGCGGAATCCCCGGTTACAGTGGTGCAGACTCTATGACCGGGGATTCCACTCCAAAAGAAGCCAATGACGTCATGGACACAGACGACAGGAGCTTTTCCTGGAGTGGAATCGACGGTCACAGCGTCAGCAACACTGTAACCGGGGATTCCGCTTTAGGAGTTTCCCCTGATGTCACTGTCCATATATGGACAGAGACATCAAGCAGCGCTCCAGGAGTGGAATCCCCGGTCACACGGGGATTCCGCTCCTTCGGGGAGCTTCAGTGGCGCTATCTATACTGGAAGGGGGGGGGGGGTTGCTATCTATAGGGGGGCTGTGGGCTTTGTGGCACTACCTACAAAGGACAACTGTGCAGGAGCACACAAAATACCCAGCTTTCCCGGGTATAAAAAAAAAAGTGTGGAAATAAACTAAGATATAACTTTTATTTAATCTATCTGAAAGGGTTAATCCTTTACTCAGACTAAATAAAAGTTATATCTTAGTTTATTCCCACACATTTATTTGATAGCCGGGAAAGCTGGGTATTTTGTGTGCTCCTGCACAGTTGTCCTTTTTTGAATGTCTATTGCCCGCCAGCTATCAGGGTCATTTCGTAGTCCTTGCACTACCAACCAGGGGGCTGTGGGCTGTGTGCCACTACCTACCAGGGGGCTGTGTGCCACTACCTACCAGGGGGCTGTGTGGCACTACCAACCAGGGGGCTGTGTGGCACTACCAACCAGGGGGCTGTGTGGCACTACCAACCAGGGGGCTGTGTGGCACTACCAACCAGGGGGCTGTGTGGCACTACCAACCAGGGGGCTGTGGGCAGTGTGGCACTACCTACCAGGGGGCTGTGTGCCACTACCTACCAGGGGCCTGTGTGCCACTACCTACCAGGGGGCTGTGGACTGTGTGGCACTACCTACCAGGGGGCTGTGGACTGTGTGGCACTACCTACCAGGGGGCTGTGGGCTGTGTGCCACTACCTACCAGGGGGCTGTGGGCTGTGTGCCACTACCTACCAGGGGGCTGTGTGCCACTACCTACCAGGGGGCTGTGTGGCACTACCAACCAGGGGGCTGTGTGGCACTACCAACCAGGGGGCTGTGTGGCACTACCAACCAGGGGGCTGTGTGGCACTACCAACCAGGGGGCTGTGTGGCACTACCAACCAGGGGGCTGTGGGCAGTGTGGCACTACCTACCAGGGGGCTGTGTGCCACTACCTACCAGGGGCCTGTGTGCCACTACCTACCAGGGGGCTGTGGACTGTGTGGCACTACCTACCAGGGGGCTGTGGACTGTGTGGCACTACCTACCAGGGGGCTGTGGGCTGTGTGCCACTACCTACCAGGGGGCTGTGGGCAGTGTGGCACTACCTACCAGGGGGCTGTGTGCCACTACCTACCAGGGGCCTGTGTGCCACTACCTACCAGGGGGCTGTGGACTGTGTGGCACTACCTACCAGGGGGCTGTGGGCTGTGTGCCACTACCTACCAGGGGGCTGTGGGCAGTGTGGCACTACCTACCAGGGGGCTGTGTGCCACTACCTACCAGGGGCCTGTGTGCCACTACCTACCAGGGGGCTGTGGACTGTGTGGCACTACCTACCAGGGGGCTGTGGACTGTGTGCCACTACCTACCAGGGGGCTGTGGGCTGTGTGCCACTACCTACCAGGGGGCTGTGGGCTGTGTGGCACTACCTACCAGGGGGCTGTGGGGCACTACCAACCAGGGGGCTGTGGGCAGTTTGGCACTACCAACCAGGGGGCTGTGTGGCACTACCTACCAGGAGGCTGTGAGGCACTACCAACCAGGGGGCTGTGTGGCACTACCAATCAGGGGGCTGTGTGGCACTACCTACCAGGGGGCTGTGGGCTGTGTGGCACTACCTACCAGGGGGCTGTGGGCTGTGTGCCACTACCTACCAGGGGGCTGTGGGCTGTGTGGCACTACCTACCAGGGGGCTGTGGGCTGTGTGCCACTACCTACCAGGGGGCTGTGGGCTGTGTGGCACTACCTACCAGGGGGCTGTGGGCTGTGTGCCACTACCTACCAGGGGGCTGTGGGCTGTGTGGCACTACCTACCAGGGGGCTGTGGGGCACTACCAACCAGGGGGCTGTGGGCAGTTTGGCACTACCAACCAGGGGGCTGTGTGGCACTACCTACCAGGAGGCTGTGAGGCACTACCAACCAGGGGGCTGTGTGGCACTACCAATCAGGGGGCTGTGTGGCACTACCTACCAGGGGGCTGTGGGCTGTGTGGCACTACCTACCAGGGGGCTGTGGGCTGTGTGGCACTACCTACCAGGGGGCTGTGGGGCACTACCAACCAGGGGGCTGTGTGGCACTACCAACCAGGGGGTTGTGTGGCACTACCAACCAGGGGGCTGTGTGCCACTACCTACCAGGGCGCTGTGGGCTGTGTGCCACTACCTACCAGGGGGCTGTGGGCTGTGTGGCACTACCTACCAGGGGGCTGTGGGGCACTACCAACCAGGGGGCTGTGGGCACTACCAACCAGGGGGCTGTGGGCAGTGTGGCACTACCAACCAGGGGGCTGTGTGGCACTACCTACCAGGGCGCTGTGGGGCACTACCAACCAGGGGGCTGTGTGGCACTACCAACCAGGGGGCTGTGTGGCACTACCAACCAGGGGGCTGTGTGCCACTACCTACCAGGGGGCTGTGGGCTGTGTGGCACTACCTACCAGGGGGCTGTGGGCTGTGTGGCACTACCTACCAGGGGGCTGTGGGGCACTACCAACCAGGGGGCTGTGTGGCACTACCAACCAGGGGGCTGTGGGCTGTGTGCCACTACCTACCAGGGGGCTGTGGGCTGTGTGGCACTACCTACCAGGGGGCTGTGGGGCACTACCAACCAGGAGGCTGTGGGCACTAAAGGGGCATTATAATTTTTTTATGGGGCATTTTTTTTTTTTAATGATGGGGTGGGGCGCCGAAAGATAATTTCGCACAGGGCGCCATCTATTCTAGGACCGGCCCTGGCGCCGCACATGCTATTCCCTGTCCAGCGGTACTCACTGTCCCGGGTGCTGAAAGAGTTACTGCCGATCAGTGCACCCCTTTAACTCTTTCAGCACCCTGGACAGAGACGACCGCTGGACAGGGAATAGCATGTGCGGCGCTTACAATATAGATTAATAGTTCATTAAAAAAACAAAAAAACGCAACAATAAATAAAGTTCCTACTTACCCAGAACTCCCTGCTTCTGTCTCCAGTCCGGCCTCCCAGGATGACGTTTCAGCCCATGTGACCGCTGCAGCCAATCACAGGCCAATCACAGGCTGCCGCGTCATCCAGGGAGGTCGGACTGGATGTCAGAAGAGGGACGCGTCACCAAGACAACGGCCGGGGTACGTATGAACTTCTTTTTCTTAATATCGCTGCGTTCCAGCACTGTTCAGCAGCCTCTTCTCTCTAATAGTGCTGACAGAGATTAGGGGCTGCCGATTAGTGCAGTATCTGTCTGTATGTGTACCTCTGCCCACCCGGCCGTTGCTAGGCAACGGCTCCGTCACACACGGACGGCACACGGATGCCTTCCGTGTGCCTTCAGTTTTTTTGACGGCCCCATTGACTTGCATGGACCTCACGGTCACAGAATCTCAGACCAAAGTAGGACACGCTGTACTGTCGGAACGGAGCAACGGGACGGTCAAAAAAACTGAAGTGTGCCTGGCCCCACTGAAATGAATGGATCAGGGTACTAGCCATCAGAAAAACAGCCATTACCCTGAAGAAAGCAGCTAGCCCCCTGAAGAAAGCAGCTAGCCCCCTGAAGAAAGCAGCTAGCCCCCTGAAGAAAGCAGCTAGCCCCCTGAAGAAAGCAGCTAGCCCCCTGAAGAAAGCAGCTAGCCCCCTGAAGGATAAGACTGAAGTGTGCATGAGGCCTTATATTGCCCTGCCCGTACTGTAATTACTGCCTGAAATAGGACATGTTCTATATTCTTCAATAGCCCGGGCACCTTCCTGTAAGCAAACGAGAAGGTACCCGTGGCCAATAGGAGTCTCCGGGCCTAAATCTGTCATGAATATTTTGCTTCATTTCATTCCTTTTCTGCTTCCAATATCATTCTTTACACTCTCTAGCAATTAAATTCATACTGAGAGGTATTTAAATAATGAGCTTTTACTCTATCCATACCGTAAGTCACCCTCCCGAGCAACGCCGGGTATAAAAGCTAGTATATATATATATATATATATATATATATATATATATATATATATATATGTATGTATCTCTATACAGTATATTGCATTGTAAGCCTGTGGCTGGGGAGGTACTGGAGGGGGTGTATTTCCCACCTGGCTGGGTGAGACGAGCCTTCCAGGTAAGTTGGTGTAAAGGATCTGCCAGGCACTACGTCTGGGTATACTCCCAGGATTAATCAGTCGACACCTGAGGCCAGACCTCTGAGACTGACACCTGCTCCCACCAATCAGGGTGGCAGGCTCAGGAGTGGGAGAGCCTATCGCGGCCTGGTCAGTCAGAGTTAGCTCCGCCCCCTGTCCATTTATACCTGCCGTTTTCTCTTCCTCCTTGCTTGTTATTCTTCTTGGATTCCTGGCCCCACTGCTGCCTTGCTCCAGCCTGCTTCTGCCGTGCTTCTGCCTTGCTTCAGTTCCGTTTATCCTGCGTTGCTCTGCCCCTGGCTTGCTTCTGCTCCGTGCTCCCGTTTGTATACTCCACTACTTCCTGATCCTGACTGGCTCATTCACCGCTCCGTTTCCTGGCGGCGTTCCGTGGGCTACAGTATTCCCTTGCGTGTTCCCTGTTTGTACTCCCTTGCACTTAGACAGCGTAGGGACCGCCGCCAAGTTGTACCCCGTCGCCTAGGGCGGGTCGTTGCAAGTAGGCAGGGACAGGGCGGTGGGTAGATTAGGGCTCACTTGTTCCCTTCACCTCCTTCCTGCCATTACATAATAACAAGCCCTTACCTAGTCTACCATTTCTTCTACGCTGACGCTATCATGGACCCCCTTGAGACCCTGACCCAGCAGATGCAGGGCCTCTCCCTACAGGTCCAGGCCCTGGCTCAGAGGGTCAATCAGTCTGACGCTGCCTTTGTAGTACCCCTCACCTCACCTTTAGAACCCAACCTCAAGTTACCTGACCGGTTCTCAGGGGACCGTAAGACTTTTCTCTCCTTCCGGGAGAGTTGCAGACTTTATTTCCGCCTAAGACCTCACTCCTCAGGTTCCGAGAACCAGCGGGTGGGTATCATTATATCCCGACTCCAGGAAGAGCCCCAAGAGTGGGCCTTCTCCTTGGCTCCTGACGCCCCTGAACTTTCCTCCGTTGATCGGTTTTTCTCTGCCCTCGGTCTCATTTACGACGAGACTGACAGGACTGCCTTAGCCGAGAGTCAGCTGGTGACCTTACGTCAGGGTAGGAGACCTGTTGAGGAATACTGTTCTGATTTTAGAAAGTGGTGCGTAGCTTCTCGGTGGAACGACCCGGCCCTAAAGTGCCAGTTTAGGTTAGGATTATCTGACGCCCTGAAGGATCTGCTGGTTAGCTACCCCTCTTCTGACTCCCTAGACCAGGTTATGGCCCTAGCAGTACGACTTGACCGACGTCTCAGGGAACGTCAGCTTGAACGTTTCAATGTTTTCCCCTCTGACTGCCCTGCGATTCCCCCCGAGGTCCCGTCTCCTCGCTCTTCCACGGAGGACTCGGAGGTACCTATGCAACTCGGGGCCTCCATGTCCCCTCGACAACGTAGAGAGTTCCGCAGGAAGAATGGTCTCTGCTTCTATTGTGGGGACGACAAGCATCTACTGAACACCTGTCCCAGGCGCAAGAATAAGCAGCCGGAAAACTTCCGCGCCTAAGTGATCATCGGGGAGGTCACTTGGGCGCACAGGTATTTCCCGTTAATACTAAACGCAATAAGATTTTGCTTCCCTTTAAGGTCTCGTTTGCTGGCCGGTCTGCCACTGGCAGTGCCTTCGTGGATTCGGGCTCATCTGCTAATATCATGTCTGTGGAATTTGCTATGTCTCTAAAAATGCCTTTTATTGATTTACCTTATCCTATCCCGGTAGTGGGTATCGACTCCACTCCTCTTGCTAATGGTTATTTTACTCAGCATACCCCTGTTTTTGAACTCCGTGTTGGCTCCATGCATTTGGAGCAGTGCTCTGTACTGGTGATGCAGGGATTATCGTCCAATCTGGTATTAGGTCTTCCCTGGTTGCAGTTGCATAATCCCACGTTTGATTGGAATACTGGGGATCTCACCAAATGGGGTAGTGAATGTCTTATGTCATGTCTTTCTGTTAACTCTATTTCTCCCCGGGAGGAGGTAAACACGCTTCCTGAGTTTGTTCAGGACTTCGCCGATGTGTTTTCTAAGGAGGCCTCCGAGGTGTTGCCCCCTCATAGAGATTACGATTGCGCCATCGATTTGGTGCCTGGTGCCAAGCTTCCTAAGGGGAGGATATTTAATCTTTCATGTCCTGAACGTAAAGCTATGAGGGAGTATATCCAAGAATGCCTGGCCAAGGGTTTCATTCGCCCCTTGACTTCTCCTGTAGGTGCTGGCTTCTTCTTCGTGGGGAAGAAGGATGGTGGTTTTAGGCCGTGCATTGATTATCGGAACTTGAATAAGGTCACAGTAAGGAACCAGTATCCCCTTCCTTTGATTCCGGATCTTTTTAATCAGGTTCAGGGGGCCCAATGGTTCTCTAAGTTCGATCTACGGGGGGCATATAACCTTATCCGCATCAAAGAGGGGGATGAGCGGAAAACTGCGTTCAACACGCCCGAAGGTCATTTCGAATACCTGGTCATGCCCTTTGGGTTGTGTAATGCCCCTGCAGTCTTCCAGAATTTTATTAATGAAATTCTGAGAGATTACCTGGGTAATTTTCTTGTAGTGTACCTTGATGACATACTGGTGTTTTCCAAGGACTGGTCCTCGCACGTGGAGCATGTCAGGAAGGTCCTCCAGGTCCTTCGGGAAAATAATCTGTTTGCGAAGACCGAAAAATGTGTGTTTGGGGTACAGGAGATACCATTTTTAGGTCAAATCCTCACTCCTCATGAATTCCGCATGGACCCTGCCAAGGTTCAGGCTGTGGCGGAATGGGTCCAACCTGCCTCCCTGAAGGCGCTACAGTGTTTTTTGGGGTTCGCTAACTATTACAGGAGATTTATTGCCAACTTCTCGGTCGTCGCTAAGCCTCTTACGGACCTCACTCACAAGGGTGCTGATGTCCTCCATTGGCCCCCTGAGGCTGTCCAGGCTTTTGAGACCCTCAAGAAGTGCTTTATCTCGGCCCCCGTGCTGGTTCAGCCCAACCAAAGGGAGCCATTTATTGTGGAGGTTGACGCGTCCGAGGTGGGAGTGGGGGCCGTCTTGTCCCAGGGTACCAGCTCCCTCACCCATCTCCGCCCCTGTGCTTACTTCTCTAGGAAGTTTTCACCCACGGAGAGTAACTATGATATTGGCAACCGCGAACTTTTAGCCATTAAATGGGCTTTTGAAGAGTGGTGTCACTTCTTGGAGGGGGCCAGACACCAGGTAACGGTCCTTACTGACCACAAGAATCTGGTTTTCCTATAATCTGCCCGGAGGCTTAATCAAAGACAAGCTCGTTGGGCACTATTCTTTACCAGATTTAATTTCTTGGTTACCTATAGGGCTGGGTCCAAAAATATTAAGGCTGATGCTCTGTCACGTAGTTTCATGGCCAATCCTCCTTCTGAGAAGGATCCTGCTTGTATTTTACCCCCTGGTATAATTGTTTCTGCCACTGATTCTGACTTAGCCTCTGACATCGCGGCTGATCAAGGTTCAGCTCCCGGGAACCTCCCTGGGGACAAACTGTTTGTCCCCCTGCAATACCGGCTAAGGGTACTCAGGGAAAACCATGACTCCGCACTATCTGGTCATCCTGGCATCTTGGGTACCAAACTCCTCATTACCAGAAACTATTGGTGGCCTGGGTTGCCTAAAGACGTTAGGGCTTACGTCGCCGCTTGTGAGGTCTGTGCTAGGTCCAAGACCCCTAGGTCCCGACCTGCGGGCTTACTGCGTTCCTTGCCCATTCCCCAGAGACCTTGGACCCATATCTCCATGGATTTTATCACCGATTTGCCTCCATCTCAGGGCAAGTCGGTGGTGTGGGTGGTAGTAGACCGCTTCAGCAAGATGTGCCACTTTGTGCCCCTTAAGAAACTACCTAACGCCAAGACGTTAGCTTCTTTGTTTGTGAAACACATTCTGCGTCTCCATGGGGCCCCAGTCAATATCGTTTCGGACAGAGGGGTACAATTTGTTTCCTTATTTTGGAGAGCTTTTTGTAAAAAGTTGGAGATTGATCTATCCTTCTCCTCCGCCTTCCATCCCGAAACTAATGGCCAAACGGAAAGGACTAACCAATCCCTGGAACAATATTTAAGGTGTTTCATTTCTGACTGTCAATTTGATTGGGTCTCATTCCTTCCCCTCGCCGAATTTTCCCTTAATAACCGGGTCAGTAACTCGTCAGGGGTTTTCCCGTTTTTCTGTAATTTCGGGTTTAATCCTAGGTTCTCCTCAGTTTCCCCTGGTTGTTCCAATAATCCCGAGGTAGAGGACGTTCATCGGGAACTGTGCACAGTCTGGGCCCAGGTTCAGAAGAACCTAGAGGCGTCCCAGAGCGTACAAAAGATTCAGGCTGATTGTAGACGTTCTGCTAACCCCCGGTTTGTCGTCGGGGATTTGGTGTGGTTGTCGTCGAGGAACTTGCGCCTTAAGGTCCCGTCCAGGAAGTTTGCTCCCCGATTTATTGGACCTTATAAGGTCATTGAAGTCCTCAACCCTGTATCCTTCCGTCTGGAGCTGCCCCCATCCTTTCGCATACACGACGTCTTCCATGCCTCCCTCCTGAAACGCTGCTCCCCGTCCTGGTCCCCCTCGAGGAAACCTCCCATTCCCGTTCTCACCCCTGAGGGGGTGGAATTCGAGGTGGCCAAGATTGTGGACAGTAGGATGATCCAGGGCTCCCTCCAGTACCTGGTCCATTGGAGAGGATACGGGCCGGAGGAGAGGACTTGGGTACCTGCTCGAGATGTTCACGCTGGGGTATTGATCAGGAGGTTCCACCTTCTCTTCCCCACTAAACCGGGTCCTCTTAGTAAGGGTCCGGTGGCTCCTCATAAAAGGGGGAGTACTGTAAAGGATCTGCCAGGCACTACGTCTGGGTATACTCCCAGGATTAATCAGTCGACACCTGAGGCCAGACCTCTGAGACTGACACCTGCTCCCACCAATCAGGGTGGCAGGCTCAGGAGTGGGAGAGCCTATCGCGGCCTGGTCAGTCAGAGTTAGCTCCGCCCCCTGTCCATTTATACCTGCCGTTTTCTCTTCCTCCTTGCTTGTTATTCTTCTTGGATTCCTGGCCCCACTGCTGCCTTGCTCCAGCCTGCTTCTGCCGTGCTTCTGCCTTGCTTCAGTTCCATTTATCCTGCGTTGCTCTGCCCCTGGCTTGCTTCTGCTCCGTGCTCCCGTTTGTATATTCCACTACTTCCTGATCCTGACTGGCTCATTCACCGCTCCGTTTCCTCGCGGCGTTCCGTGGGCTACTGTATTCCCTTGCGTGTTCCCTGTTTGTACTCCCTTGCACTTAGACAGCGTAGGGACCGCCGCCAAGTTGTAACCCGTCTCCTAGGGCGGGTCGTTGCAAGTAGGCAGGGACAGGGCGGTGGTTAGATTAGGGCTCACTTGTTCCCTTCACCTCCTTCCTGCCATTACAGTTGGGTTTCTCAGCAGAGCTTGGCTTGTTGAGGACTTTGTGAAGTCTGTTTTCCGGTTTTGGATTTTTATGGAACGGTGGGTAGGATTGATAGAAGGACTTGCCATTCCCTCTCCGCTCCAGTGTAGGGTTTTCCCTGGTATATATCAGTACAGGTTTGCTCACTGGGCTATTTAGGGCTGCAGCCAATGTGGCCCAGTGTCAGAGCCCGGGAATCCACACAAGGATAGTGTAGAAAGTCTGATCCAAGGAAACTGCTCATGCTTTATAATAGGTGCCTCCATGATGTCCCTGAAGCACGATCACCACCGAGGGGCGCTAGACCTGTGACATCTTCTGGTAATAAGTTCCATTTTTTAAAAGAGAGTGGAAACCCGCTGTTTAGTCAGTGCCCAGACGGGCCGGGCCTATTATATTTATATGCTGCAAATCTTGAATGCTGGATAAGCACTGGTTTATTTTTGGGACTGTAATAAAGCGTGGACCTAAAACCTGACCGGTATTGACATTTTTCATCGCCAACCATAACCATCCATATGCACAGATCCCAACAGTTAATGGAGGATGCGGACAATGGTTGCTATGAGCAACGGCGTGACAACTGAAAGTGATGTATGTCCTGGGTAAAGTCGGCGGCTGCACAACAAAGTCAGTCAAATGCCATGGAAGAGCCAATCGAGGAACTGGCGCCGGCCAACGGGCAACAAATCAACCAGTTGCTGATGGAGGAAATTTCTGCACTTTGAGGGACTCAGATGATCCATCCAGAAAGAGGAGGACAGGTCTCCTGAGATCTTACATGTGAGGAAAGCTGTGGAACGTGCCTAACAAAAAATGCCACCAGAGGAGGACACGGAGGCCTAGCTAACCATGTTTGACAGAGTTGCTGAACGATAGGGGCTCCCGGCTGTTCTCGCACCTTTCCTGACCACTGAACCTCAAAAAGCATATTATGGCCTCAGCGAGCCGGATATCAAGGACTATGCGAAGCTGACAGCAAAGATTTTTGCCCATCTAGGAGTTACAGCTGCTGTTCGTGCCTGGAGGGTCTATAATTGTAGTGACAGCATGGACAAGCCTGCCAGGAACCAAATATATTGAAAATATATAACCCCAGCACTCACAGAGGTACGCAAAAGATCCAGATGCAAACAAATTTAAGTTTTATTGCAACAAAAGATGGTAAAGTTGAGGTGGAAAGCGACTTGGTCGCTTTCCACCTCAACTTTACCATCTTTTGTTGCAATAAAACTTAAATTTGTTTGCATCTGGATCTTTTGCGTACCTCTGTGAGTGCTGGGGTTATATATTTTCAATATTGTGGGATTCTCGTCCCTACCTTACTAGCACCACGCCAATTGATTGAGGAGTGCATCCCAATATCTATTTTTGAGGAACCAAATATATGACCTCGTCCGCCTAGCAGGAAAATGTCTGGAACCAGATTCTTCTGCCCTTGCACAGATTGTGGAGAAGGTGGTTGTGGACGCTATATCTGGGCCCTTCCTGCTGATTGGCATCGCTGGGTCAGGTATGGAGACCCCACAGACGCAGACCAACTCGTGGACCTATTAGAAACGTTCCTCGCGATCGACTAGTACCTCTGTAATGTCCCTGTAGCATGATCACTTCCCAGGAGCGCCCGACCTGCGACATCTTCTGTTAAAAAGTTCCATAAAGGAGAGTGGAAGAGGGAAAAGGGCCCTAGAGGTTTCTCGTGGGCAAAAGACTGGTGGTTATCCCAAGTGGTCAAATGGCCCTAGAAAGAATCCCCCTCAAGGAGACCAGGGCTGATCCAGGGCTGGAGATGCCATGAAGTAGGACATATAGCTGACCATTTCCCTCTTTCCTCAGAGCTCGTGGAGTGTGACATGGATCGGCGTCAGTTGCTGTTTGCGGAGCCAGTTTGTCTTGTATCACCAGGACTAGACATATTTTCATGTCTACAACATTGTGGTGAACCCCTGTCCTGTAGGGTCCTTGTTGGACTCAGTAGCCTTGTCACCTTGGTTCATGCCAGTTTATTATTCCTGACAAACATGTGAGTGGGCTTTACATCCATGGAGATACTGAGGTTTATCCCAAAGCCCTCGCTAAACTTGAGACTGTGTTTGGTTGTGTCACCTATGAAGTTGGTGTGGTGAGAAATCTAATATATACTGTGATACTGGGGTGAGACTTCCCCTTACTTTGGGATTTGTGAGGAAAAGGTAAATTCCCTGAAGGGGGTGCGGAAACTCCTGGAGAAAATGTCCTTCCCTGTAAATGTCACATAGGTGGAGAAATGCAGGATGACGAGGACAATTCACCATTGCAGGTCTTACCTGGAGAGGGAGGGGATCCTCCTCCTGATCAGAACGCACCTGATGTAGAGGTGTCCCCAGATACGGCGGAGATCCTGTTCTCATAAACGCTCAGGAAGGAATTACGGTCATAAATGGCGCGCCACAGGAACCAGATACTGACACAATTCCCACGTCTCTTGTATAGAGTTACTAAGGATCACAGTGAAATAGTGGAACAGCTTCAGGTACCTCGGCCCTACAGACGCCCGGCGCTGGTCATGTAATCCTGTACTTGGGGGACATTTATGGACTGACAAAACACAGAAGAGAATTCTGCAAAGGTTTTTCTGGCCAGAATCATATAAGGAAGTGAAGAAATCCTGCGAGTCGTGCCCCACAAGTCAGAGAAGTGCCCTATAGTCACACTTTCGTAGCCCCCTGGTTCCCCTTCCAATTATTGAGGTAACGTTTGAGAGGATTGCTAAGCATGTGGTGGGTCCCATTGTCAAGTCAGATAGAGGACACCAATATAGTTTGGTTATTATGGATTATGCAAGTCGCTATCCTGAAGCCGTGCCCTTACGAAAGATTGAAAAGGATAGTGGAGGAATTGTAAAGGAACATTTAGAGGGAGAGAGAGGCTCAAAGCAGAATCTACAGTCGGTCCAAAAGTCAATGATTTCAGTGCTTATCTTCTACCCACTGTAGGAAGGAAGGTTTTGGCCAAGTGGCCAGGCCCCTATGAGGATGTGGCAAAGATTGATGAAGTAAACTACAAAGTTCACCGGCCAGGCAGAAGGAAGACCCTGTCACCTCCACAACTACAAGAAGCCAAACAATTCCTCCAACAAAACAAACAGAATTCTTCTGAACTACAGGGGGGGGGGGGGGGTACTAAACTGAGGCCAAAACCAAAATTAATCTTAAGCCATACTGATTTCCTGAGGCGCGTGGAGAGACAGTCTGGGGTCAGACGTATGATTAACCCGGGTGTGATGGTGAGTGGGCAAAACCAATTGTTTTAATTCTAGAGCTTAATAGTTCTTGGAGGTTTTGTGATGACTTTAGAAAACTGAATGAGTGTAAAGGATTTGCCAGACACAGGTTCTGTGTCGACGCCCGTGGGCAATCAGTCTGCACCTGCTCCTATGTCTGTGAGACTGACTCCATCTTCCACCACTCAGGATGGCAGGCTTAGGAGTGGGAGAGCCTATCACAGCCTGGCCAGACGGAGCTAGTTCCCGCCCACTGTCTATTTATACCTGCCTTTCCTGTTCCTCCTTTGCCTGTGATTCTTCTAGGCTTGTTTCCTGGCTTGCTGCTGCTGCTTGTACTACTGATCCTCTGCTTGTTATTGACCTTGGCTTTCTGAACACTCTCCTGCTCAGCGTTTTGTACCTCGCTCACTCCTGGTTTGACTCGGCTCGTTCACCACTCTTGTTGCTCACGTTGTCTCCGTGGGCAGCTGCCCCGTTTCCCTAGCTTCTGTGTACCCTTGTCTGTTTTGTCTGTCTTGCACTTACTGAGCGTAGGGACCGTCGCCCAGTTGTACCCCGTCGCTTAGGACGGGTCGTTGCAAGTAGGCAGGGACTGAGTGGCGGGTAGATTAGGGCTCACCTGTCTGTCTCCCTACCTTGTCATTACAATGAGGTTTCAATATTTGAGGCTTATCCTTGGGTTGGGTAACGCACAACGCTTCATCCTACAGAAGGTTTAGGCTGGATTCACACGACCAGGTTACGTCCGTAATGGACGGAACGTATTTCGGCCGCAAGTCCCAGACTGAACACACTGCAGGGAGCCGGGCTCCTAGCATCATAGTTATGTACGACGCTAGGAGTCCCTGCCTCCCTGTAATCATGTTTTCAGTACGAGACAGTTGTCCGGCAGCGAGGCAGGGACTCCTAGCATCGTACATAACTATGATGCTAGGAGCCCGGCTCCCTGCACTGTGCTTGGTCCGGGACTTCCGGCCGAAATACGTTCCATCCATTACGGACGTAATCTGGTCGTGTGAATCCAGCCTAAAGCCAAATCCTGTTAACAGATAAGGCTAAACAAGAGATGGCCTTCTCAACCACAGAGGGGTTCTTCCAGTGTGTACAGTGTGTAGCGATGCCGCTCGGATTCTTCCAGTGTGTACAGTGTGTAGCGATGCCGCTCGGGTTGTTCCAGTGTGTACAGTGTGTAGCGATGCCGCTCAGGTTCTTTCAGTGTGTACAGTATGTAGCGATGCCGCTCAGGTTCTTTCAGTGTGTACAGTATGTAGCGATGCCGCTCAGGTTCTTTCAGTGTGTACAGTATGTAGCGATGCCGCTCAGGTTCTTTCAGTGTGTACAGTATGTAGCGATGCCGCTCAGGTTCTTTCAGTGTGTACAGTATGTAGCGATGCCGCTCAGGTTCTTTCAGTGTGTACAGTATGTAGCGATGCTGCCCAGGTTCTTTCAGTGTGTACAGTATGTAGCGATGCCGCTCAGGTTCTTTCAGTGTGTACAGTATGTAGCGATGCCGCTCGGGTTCTTCCAGTGTGTACAGTATGTAGCGATGCCGCTCGGGTTCTTTCAGTGTGTACAGTATGTAGCGATGCCGCTCAGGTTCTTTCAGTGTGTACAGTATGTAGCGATGCCGCTCAGGTTCTTTCAGTGTGTACAGTATGTAGCGATGCCGCTCAGGTTCTTTCAGTGTGTACAGTATGTAGCGATGCTGCCCAGGTTCTTTCAGTGTGTACAGTATGTAGCGATGCCGCTCAGGTTCTTTCAGTGTGTACAGTATGTAGCGATGCCGCTCAGGTTCTTTCAGTGTGTACAGTATGTAGCGATGCCGCTCAGGTTCTTTCAGTGTGTACAGTATGTAGCGATGCCGCTCAGGTTCTTTCAGTGTGTACAGTATGTAGCGATGCTGCCCAGGTTCTTTCAGTGTGTACAGTATGTAGCGATGCCGCTCAGGTTCTTTCAGTGTGTACAGTATGTAGCGATGCCGCTCGGGTTCTTCCAGTGTGTACAGTATGTAGCGATGCTGCCCAGGTTCTTTCAGTGTGTACAGTATGTAGCGATGCCGCTCAGGTTCTTTCAGTGTGTACAGTATGTAGCGATGCCGCTCAGGTTCTTTCAGTGTGTACAGTATGTAGCGATGCCGCTCAGGTTCTTTCAGTGTGTACAGTATGTAGCGATGCTGCCCAGGTTCTTTCAGTGTGTACAGTATGTAGCGATGCCGCTCAGGTTCTTTCAGTGTGTACAGTATGTAGCGATGCCGCTCAGGTTCTTTCAGTGTGTACAGTATGTAGCGATGCCGCTCAGGTTCTTTCAGTGTGTACAGTATGTAGCGATGCCGCTCGGGTTCTTCCAGTGTGTACAGTATGTAGCGATGCCGCTCGGGTTGTTCCAGTGTGTACAGTGTGTAGCGATGCCGCTCAGGTTCTTTCAGTGTGTACAGTATGTAGCGATGCCGCTCAGGTTCTTTCAGTGTGTACAGTATGTAGCGATGCCGCTCAGGTTCTTTCAGTGTGTACAGTATGTAGCGATGCCGCCCAGGTTCTTTCAGTGTGTACAGTATGTAGCGATGCCGCTCAGGTTCTTTCAGTGTGTACAGTATGTAGCGATGCCGCTCGGGTTCTTCCAGTGTGTACAGTGTGTAGCGATGCCGCTTGGGTTCTTCCAGTGTGTACAGTGTGTAGCGATGCCGCTCGGATTCTTCCAGTGTGTACAGTGTGTAGCGATGCCGCTCGGATTCTTCCAGTGTGTACAGTGTGTAGCGATGCCGCTCGGGTTGTTCCAGTGTGTACAGTGTGTAGCGATGCCGCTCAGGTTCTTTCAGTGTGTACAGTATGTAGCGATGCCGCTCAGGTTCTTTCAGTGTGTACAGTATGTAGCGATGCCGCCCAGGTTCTTTCAGTGTGTACAGTATGTAGCGATGCCGCTCAGGTTCTTTCAGTGTGTACAGTATGTAGCGATGCCGCTCAGGTTCTTTCAGTGTGTACAGTATGTAGCGATGCCGCTCAGGTTCTTTCAGTGTGTACAGTATGTAGCGATGCCGCTCGGGTTCTTTCAGTGTGTACAGTATGTAGCGATGCCGCTCGGGTTCTTCCAGTGTGTACAGTATGTAGCGATGCCGCTCAGGTTCTTTCAGTGTGTACAGTATGTAGCGATGCCGCTCAGGTTCTTTCAGTGTGTACAGTATGTAGCGATGCCGCTCAGGTTCTTTCAGTGTGTACAGTATGTAGCGATGCCGCTCAGGTTCTTTCAGTGTGTACAGTATGTAGCGATGCCGCTCAGGTTCTTTCAGTGTGTACAGTATGTAGCGATGCCGCTCGGGTTGTTCCAGTGTGTACAGTGTGTAGCGATGCCGCTCAGGTTCTTTCAGTGTGTACAGTATGTAGCGATGCCGCTCAGGTTCTTTCAGTGTGTACAGTATGTAGCGATGCCGCTCAGGTTCTTTCAGTGTGTACAGTATGTAGCGATGCCGCTCAGGTTCTTTCAGTGTGTACAGTATGTAGCGATGCCGCTCAGGTTCTTTCAGTGTGTACAGTATGTAGCGATGCCGCTCAGGTTCTTTCAGTGTGTACAGTATGTAGCGATGCCGCTCAGGTTCTTTCAGTGTGTACAGTATGTAGCGATGCCGCTCAGGTTCTTTCAGTGTGTACAGTATGTAGCGATGCCGCTCAGGTTCTTTCAGTGTGTACAGTATGTAGCGATGCCGCTCAGGTTCTTTCAGTGTGTACAGTATGTAGCGATGCCGCTCAGGTTCTTTCAGTGTGTACAGTATGTAGCAATGCCGCTCAGGTTCTTTCAGTGTGTACAGTATGTAGCGATGCCGCTCGGGTTCTTCCAGTGTGTACAGTATGTAGCGATGCCGCTCAGGTTCTTTCAGTGTGTACAGTATGTAGCGATGCCGCTCAGGTTCTTTCAGTGTGTACAGTATGTAGCGATGCCGCTCGGGTTCTTCCAGTGTGTACAGTGTGTAGCGATGCCGCTCGGGTTGTTCCAGTGTGTACAGTGTGTAGCGATGCCGCTCAGGTTCTTTCAGTGTGTACAGTATGTAGCGATGCCGCTCAGGTTCTTTCAGTGTGTACAGTATGTAGCGATGCCGCTCAGGTTCTTTCAGTGTGTACAGTATGTAGCGATGCCGCTCAGGTTCTTTCAGTGTGTACAGTATGTAGCGATGCCGCTCAGGTTCTTTCAGTGTGTACAGTATGTAGCGATGCCGCTCAGGTTCTTTCAGTGTGTACAGTATGTAGCGATGCCGCTCAGGTTCTTTCAGTGTGTACAGTATGTAGCGATGCCGCTCGGGTTCTTCCAGTGTGTACAGTATGTAGCGATGCCGCTCAGGTTCTTTCAGTGTGTACAGTATGTAGCGATGCCGCTCAGGTTCTTTCAGTGTGTACAGTATGTAGCGATGCCGCTCGGGTTCTTCCAGTGTGTACAGTGTGTAGCGATGCCGCTCGGGTTGTTCCAGTGTGTACAGTGTGTAGCGATGCCGCTCAGGTTCTTTCAGTGTGTACAGTATGTAGCGATGCCGCTCAGGTTCTTTCAGTGTGTACAGTATGTAGCGATGCCGCTCAGGTTCTTTCAGTGTGTACAGTATGTAGCGATGCCGCTCAGGTTCTTTCAGTGTGTACAGTATGTAGCGATGCCGCTCAGGTTCTTTCAGTGTGTACAGTATGTAGCGATGCCGCTCGGGTTCTTCCAGTGTGTACAGTATGTAGCGATGCCGCTCAGGTTCTTTCAGTGTGTACAGTATGTAGCGATGCCGCTCAGGTTCTTTCAGTGTGTACAGTATGTAGCGATGCCGCTCAGGTTCTTTCAGTGTGTACAGTATGTAGCGATGCCGCTCAGGTTCTTTCAGTGTGTACAGTATGTAGCGATGCCGCTCGGGTTCTTCCAGTGTGTACAGTGTGTAGCGATGCCGCTCGGGTTGTTCCAGTGTGTACAGTGTGTAGCGATGCCGCTCAGGTTCTTTCAGTGTGTACAGTATGTAGCGATGCCGCTCAGGTTCTTTCAGTGTGTACAGTATGTAGCGATGCCGCTCAGGTTCTTTCAGTGTGTACAGTATGTAGCGATGCCGCTCAGGTTCTTTCAGTGTGTACAGTATGTAGCGATGCCGCTCAGGTTCTTTCAGTGTGTACAGTATGTAGCGATGCCGCTCAGGTTCTTTCAGTGTGTACAGTATGTAGCGATGCCGCTCGGGTTCTTCCAGTGTGTACAGTGTGTAGCGATGCCGCTCGGGTTGTTCCAGTGTGTACAGTGTGTAGCGATGCCGCTCAGGTTCTTTCAGTGTGTACAGTATGTAGCGATGCCGCTCAGGTTCTTTCAGTGTGTACAGTATGTAGCGATGCCGCTCAGGTTCTTTCAGTGTGTACAGTATGTAGCGATGCCGCTCAGGTTCTTTCAGTGTGTACAGTATGTAGCGATGCCGCTCAGGTTCTTTCAGTGTGTACAGTATGTAGCGATGCCGCTCAGGTTCTTTCAGTGTGTACAGTATGTAGCGATGCTGCCCAGGTTCTTTCAGTGTGTACAGTATGTAGCGATGCCGCTCAGGTTCTTTCAGTGTGTACAGTATGTAGCGATGCCGCTCAGGTTCTTTCAGTGTGTACAGTATGTAGCGATGCCGCTCAGGTTCTTTCAGTGTGTACAGTATGTAGCGATGCCGCTCAGGTTCTTTCAGTGTGTACAGTATGTAGCGATGCCGCTCAGGTTCTTTCAGTGTGTACAGTATGTAGCGATGCCGCTCAGGTTCTTTCAGTGTGTACAGTATGTAGCGATGCCGCTCGGGTTCTTTCAGTGTGTACAGTATGTAGCGATGCCGCTCGGGTTCTTTCAGTGTGTACAGTGTGTAGCGATGCCGCTCAGGTTCTTTCAGTGTGTACAGTATGTAGCGATGCCGCTCAGGTTCTTTCAGTGTGTACAGTATGTAGCGATGCCGCCCAGGTTCTTTCAGTGTGTACAGTATGTAGCGATGCCGCTCAGGTTCTTTCAGTGTGTACAGTATGTAGCGATGCCGCCCAGGTTCTTTCAGTGTGTACAGTATGTAGCGATGCCGCTCAGGTTCTTTCAGTGTGTACAGTATGTAGCGATGCCGCCCAGGTTCTTTCAGTGTGTACAGTATGTAGCGATGCCGCTCAGGTTCTTTCAGTGTGTACAGTATGTAGCGATGCCGCTCGGGTTCTTCCAGTGTGTACAGTGTGTAGCGATGCTGCTTGGGTTGCATGGACTTCCTGCTATTTTTCAGAGGTTATAGGACCTGAACTTGCGGCCACATTGAGACTATGCAGCTGCCGACCTGGTCAGGTGCTCAAGTTCAGCTCGGATTAGAAAAGTCACCTTTGAAACGTGCATTAGGGTTGGAGGAAGCCGGATACCTTGGACACATCATTGGCAGAGGGTCAATCAAGTCACAGGTAAATAAAGTTAAGGCAGTACCACTGGCCGAGGCCTCTCACAAAGAAACAGGTCAGGACTTTCTCGGCATCACCGGCTACTATCGTAGGTTTGTGACAAATTTTGCCTTTATTGCAGCTCCATTGACTTGACAAAAGGTGGGGAGTGAGTAATGGTGACGTGGATCCCATAGGCAAAGCCTGAAGTCTACTCTATGCCAACAGCCAGTGCTCATTACCCCTGAGCTTAGGAAGGATGCTTCTACTTTGGGTCTGGGCGCGGCTGTCACTAGTAGTGAGTGAGGAGGAACACCGGCCACGTACTTGAGTAGGAAGTTGACTTCTGCTGAGTAAAATGATGTCAATATTGAGCGCGAATGCTTGGCAGTCAAGTGGGCACTCGAAGTATTACCTACTGTCAGATCATGCCTCCCGGCATGGATAAAGCACAATAAGGAGAAAAATGTCAGGGTGACCAAGTTATATTTATCTGCTGCAAGTCTTGTACGCTGGATAAGCTCCGGTTTATTTCTGGACTGAAATGAAGCCAAGCGTGGACTTAAACTTGAACGGTATCGACAACCATTGCCCTGACAGCGGTCAGTGACTACATGTTGGGTGTAGTGTATAATCAGGGGCGTAACTAGGAAAGACAAGATAACACCCCACTCTACCCTTGTAGACAGTGCCATATAGCCCCCCTGTAGATAGTGCCCCGACCTCCCACTTGTAGATAGTGTCATACAGTCCCCCTCTAGATAGCGCCATACAGCCCCCCTGTAGATAGCGCCATACAGCACCCCTGTAGATAGTGTCATACAGCCCCTCTAGATAGCGCCATACAGCCCCCCTGTAGATAGCGCCATACAGCACCCCTGTAGATAGCGCCATACAGCACCCCTGTAGATAGCGCCATACAGCCCCCCTGTAGATAGCGCCATACAGCCCCCTCTGTAGATAGCGCCATACAGCCCCCCTGTAGATAGTGTCATACAGTCCCCCTGTAGATAACGCCATACAGCCCCCCTGTAGATAGTGTCATACAGTCCCCCTCTAGATAGCGCCATACAGCCCCCCTGTAGAAAGCGCCATACAGCCCCCCTGTAGATAGTGTCATACAGTCCCCCTCTAGATAGCGCCATACAGCACCCCCTGTAGATAGCACCATACAGCCCCCCTGTAAATAGTGCCTTACAGCCCCCCTGTAGATAGCGCCATACAGCCCCTCTGTAGATAGCGCCATACTGCCCCCCTGTAGATAGCGCCATACAGCCCCCTCTGTAGATAGCGCCATACTGCCCCCCTGTAGATAGTGTCATAGAGTCCCCTGTAGATAACGCCATACAGACCCCCTGTAGATAGTGTCATACAGTCCCCCTCTAGATAGCGCCATACAGCCCCCCTGTAGATAGTGCCTTACAGCCCCCCTGTAGATAGCGCCATACAGCACCCCTGTAGATAGCGCCATACAGCCCCCCTGTAGATATCGGCCGACCTCCCCCCTGTAGATAGTGTCATACAGCCCCCCTGTAGATAGCGCCATACAGCCCCCCTGTAGATAGCGCCCCGACCTCCCACTTGTAGATAGTGTCATACAGCCCCCCTGTAGATAGCGCCATACAGCCCCCCCTGTAGATAGTGCCCTCGACCTCCCATTTGTAGATAGCGCCATACAGCCCCCCCTGTAGATAGCGCCATACAGCCCCCCTGTAGATAACGCCATACAGCCCCCTGTAGATAACGCCATACAGCCCCCCTGTAGATAGCGCCATACAGCCCCCTGTAGATAACGTCATACAGCCCCCCCTGTAGATAGCGCCACACAGCCCCCCCTGTAGATAGCGCCATACAGCCCCCCTGTAGATAGCGCCATACAGCCCCCCTGTAGATAACGCCATACAGCCCCCCTGTAGATAACACCATACAGCCCCCTGTAGATCAGGCCCAACCTCCCATTTGTAGATAGTGTCATACAGCCCCCCCTGTAGATAGTGTGATACAGCCCCCCTGTAGATAGCGCCATACAGCCCCCCTGTAGATAGCACCATACAGCCCCCCTGTATATAGCGCCATACAGCCCCCCTGTAGATAATGCCACACAGTCCCCCCTGTAGATAACGCCCTCGACCTCCCATTTGTAGATAGTGTCATACAGCCCCCTGTAGATAGCGCCATACAGCCCCCCTGTAGATAGCGCCATACAGCCCCCCCTGTAGATAGCACCATACAGACCCCCCTGTAGATAGCGCCATACAGCCCCCCTGTAGATAGCGCCATACAGCCCCCCCTGTAGATAGCGCCATACAGCCCCCCTGTAGATAGCACCATACAGGCCCCCCCTGTAGATAGCGCCATACAGCCCCCCTGTAGATAGCGCCATACAGCCCCCCTGTAGATAGCGCCATACAGCCCCCCTGTAGATAGCACCATACAGACCCCCCTGTAGATAGCGCCATACAGCCCCCCCTGTAGATAGCGCCATACAGCCCCCCTGTAGATAGTGTCATACAGCCCCCCTGTAGATAGCGCCATACAGCCCCCTCTGTAGATAGCGGCATACAGCCCCCCTGTAGATAGCGCCATACAGCCCCCCTGTAGATAGTGCCATGCAGTCCCCTCTGTAGATAGCGCCATACAGCCCCCCTGTAGATAACACCATACAGCCCCCCCTGTAGATAGCGCCATACAGCCCCCCTGTAGATAGCACCATACAGACCCCCCTGTAGATAGCGCCATACAGCCCCCCCTGTAGATAACACCATACAGACCCCCCTGTAGATAGTGTCATACAGCCCCCTGTAGATAGCGCCATACAGCCCCCTCTGTAGATAGCGGCATACAGCCCCCCTGTAGATAGCGCCATACAGCCCCCCTGTAGATAGTGCCATGCAGTCCCCTCTGTAGATAGCGCCATACAGCCCCCCCTGTAGATAGCGCCATACAGCCCCCCCTGTAGATAGCGCCATACAGCCCCCCTGTAGATAACGCCATACAGCCCCCCTGTAGATAGCGCCATGCAGTCCCCTCTGTAGATAGCGCCATACAGCCCCCCTGTAGATAACGCCATACAGCCCCCCTGTAGATAGCGCCATACAGCCCCCCTGTAGATAGCGCCATACAGACCCCCTGTAGATAGCGCCATACAGCCCCCCCTGTAGATAGCGCCATACAGCCCCCCTATAGATAACGCCACACAGCCCCCCCTGTAGATAGCGCCATACAGCCCCCTGTAGATAGCGGCATGCAGCCCCCTGTAGATAGCGCCATGCAGCCCCCCTGTAGATAGCGCCATACAGCCCCCCTGTAGATAGCGTCATACAGCCCCCCTGTAGATAGCGCCATACAGCCCCCCTGTAGATAGCGCCATACAGACCCCCCTGTAGATAGCGCCATACAGCCCCCCTGTAGATAGCGCCATACAGCCCCCCTGTAGATAGCGCCATACAGCCCCCCCTGTAGATAACACCATACAGACCCCCCTGTAGATAGTGTCATACAGCCCCCCTGTAGATAGCGCCATACAGCCCCCTCTGTAGATAGCGGCATACAGCCCCCCTGTAGATAGCGCCATACAGCCCCCCTGTAGATAGCGCCATACAGCCCCCCTGTAGATAGTGCCATGCAGTCCCCTCTGTAGATAGCGCCATACAGCCCCCCCTGTAGATAGCGCCATACAGCCCCCCCTGTAGATAGCGCCATACAGCCCCCCTGTAGATAACGCCATACAGCCCCACTGTAGATAGCGCCATGCAGTCCCCTCTGTAGATAGCGCCATACAGCCCCCCTGTAGATAACGCCATACAGCCCCCCTGTAGATAGCGCCATGCAGCCCCCCTGTAGATAGCGCCATGCAGTCCCCCTGTAGATAGCGCCATGCAGCCCCCTCTGTAGATAACACCATACAGCCCCCCCACCATGCAGCCCCCACTGTAGATAACGCCATACAGCCCCCCTGTAGATAGCGCCATACAGCCCCCCTGTAGATAGCGCCATACAGACCCCCCTGTAGATAGCGCCATGCAGCCCCCCTGTAGATAGCGCCATACAGCCCCCCTGTAGATAGTGCCATGCAGTCCCCTCTGTAGATAGCGCCATACAGCCCCCCCTGTAGATAGCGCCATGCAGTCCACTCTGTAGATAGCGCCATACAGCCCCCCTGTAGATAACGCCATACAGCCCCCCTGTAGATAGCGCCATGCAGCCCCCCTGTAGATAGCGCCATGCAGTCCCCCTGTAGATAGCGCCATACAGCCCCCTGTAGATAGCGCCATACTGCCCCCCTGTAGATAGCGCCATACAGCCCCCCCTGTAGATAACACCATACAGCCCCCCTGTAGATAGCGCCATACAGCCCCCCCTGTAGATAACACCATACAGTCCCCCTGTAGATAGTGTCATAGAGTCCCCCTGTAGATAGCGCCATACAGCCCCCCTGTAGATAGTCATACAGTCCCCCTGTAGATAACGCCATACAGCCCCCTGTAGATAGCGCCATGCAGCCCCCCCTGTAGATAGCGCCATGCAGCCCCCCTGTAGATAGAGCCATGCAGCCCCCCCTGTAGATAGCGCCATGCAGCCCCCCCTGTAGATAGCGTCATACAGCCCCCCTGTAGATAGCGCCATGCAGCCCCCCCTGTAGATAGCGTCATACAGCCCCCCCTGTAGATAGCGCCATACAGCCCCCCTGTAGATAGCGCCATGCAGCCCCCCCTGTAGATAGCGTCATACAGCCCCCCTATAGATAACGCCACACAGCCCCCCCTGTAGATAGCGCCATACAGCCCCCTGTAGATAGCGTCATACAGCCCCCCTGTAGATAGCGCCATACAGCCCCCCTGTAGATAGCACCATACAGCCCCCCTGTAGATAGCGCCATGCAGCCCCCCCTGTAGATAGCGCCATGCAGCCCCCCCTGTAGATAGCGCCATGCAGCCCCCCCTGTAGATAGCGCCATGCAGCCCCCCTGTAGATAGCGCCATGCAGCCCCCCCTGTAGATAGCGCCATACAGCCCCCTCTGTAGATAGCGCCATACTGCCCCCCTGTAGATAGCGCTATACAGCCCCCCTGTAGATAGCGCCATGCAGCCCCCTGTAGATAGCGCCATACAGCCCCCCTGTAGATAGCGCCCTCGACCTCCCATTTGTAGATAGTGTGATACAGCCCCCCTGTAGATAGCGCCATACAGCCCCCCTGTAGATAGCGTCATACAGCCCCCCTGTAGATAGCGTCATACAGCCCCCCTGTAGATAGCGCCATACAGCCCCCCTGTAGATAGCGCCATACAGCCCCCCTGTAGATAGCGCCATACAGCCCCCCTGTAGATAGCGTCATACAGCCCCCCTGTAGATAGAGCCATACAGCCCCCCTGTAGATAGCGCCATACAGCCCCCCTGTAGATAGCGTCATACAGCCCCCCTGTAGATAGCGTCATACAGCCCCCCTGTAGATAGCGCCATACAGCCCCCCTGTAGATAGCGTCATACAGCCCCCCTGTAGATAGCGCCATACAGCCCCCCTGTAGATAGCGTCATACAGCCCCCCTGTAGATAGAGCCATACAGCCCCCCTGTAGATAGCGCCATGCAGCCCCCCTGTAGATAGAGCCATACAGCCCCCCTGTAGATAGCGCCATGCAGCCCCCCTGTAGATAGCGCCATACAGCCCCCCTGTAGATAGCGCCATACAGCCCCCCTGTAGATAGCGCCATACAGCCCCCCCCTGTAGATAGCGCCATGCAGCCCCCCTGTAGATAGCGCCATACAGCCCCCCTGTAGATAGCGCCATACAGCCCCCCTGTAGATAGCGCCATGCAGCCCCCCTGTAGATAGCGCCATACAGCCCCCCTGTAGATAGCGCCATACAGCCCCCCCTGTAGATAGCGCCATGCAGGCCCCCTGTAGATAGCGCCATGCAGCCCCCCCTGTAGATAGCGCCATGCAGCCCCCCCTGTAGATAGCACCATACAGCCCCCCCACCATACAGCCCCCACTGTAGATAACGCCATACAGCCCCCCTGTAGATAGCGCCATACAGCCCCCCTGTAGATAGCGCCATACAGCCCCCCTGTAGATAGCGCCATACAGCCCCCTCTGTAGATAGCGCCATGCAGCCCCCCCTGTAGATAGCGCCATACAGCCCCCCTGTAGATAGCGCCATACAGCCCCCTGTAGATAGCGCCATACAGCCCCCTGTAGATAGCGCCATACAGCCCCCCTGTAGATAGCGCCATACAGCCCCCCTGTAGATAGCGCCATACAGCCCCCCCTGTAGATAGCGCCATGCAGCCCCCCTGTAGATAGCGCCATACAGCCCCCCTGTAGATAGCGCCATACAGCCCCCTGTAGATAGCGCCATACAGCCCCCCTGTAGATAGCGCCATGCAGCCCCCCTGTAGATAGCGCCATACAGCCCCCCTGTAGATAGCGCCATACAGCCCCCCCTGTAGATAGCGCCATACAGCCCCCCTGTAGATAGCGCCATACAGCCCCCCCTGTAGATAGCGCCATGCAGCCCCCCCTGTAGATAGCACCATGCAGCCCCCCTGTAGATAGCGCCATGCAGCCCCCCCTGTAGATAGCACCATACAGCCCCCCCACCATACAGCCCCCACTGTAGATAACGCCATACAGCCCCCCTGTAGATAGCGCCATACAGCCCCCCTGTAGATAACACCATACAGCCCCCACTGTAGATAACGCCATACAGCCCCCCTGTAGATAGCGCCATACAGGCCCCCTGTAGATAACACCATACAGCCCCCACTGTAGATAACGCCATACAGCCCCCCTGTAGATAGCGCCATACAGCCCCCCTGTAGATAACACGATACAGCCCCCCTCTATAGATAGCGCCTGCTAGATGCACCACCAGGCGTCGGGGGGCGTTGACGGGGGGCGGCACTGGCCCCCTCATTCTGCGGGCCCCGTAGCAGCCGCTATTCCTGCTTCAGCGGTACTTACGCCACTGTGTATAATGACTCAGGACGTACCGGTGACTACTGTTGATGTGCAGAGGTCGTGTCCTCACCTTGAAGAGATAAATTCTCTGATGTTCCAGTGGCCTCTTCTCATTGTAGTTCCTGAATGCGGCATCTATAGGTCCGGACACCCCGTGCCAGGTCTCACTTAGATTTTGGGTAGGTCCCTGGAATCCCGTCCATGTAGAATCTCCTGATAATATAATAATGTCGCGGTCAGTCTTACCCTGTGATCACCGGCTTCTCCATGGAATCTTACAATCCATTTCACCTGGAAATTGTCACCGACATTTTATCATCCACAGCATGAAGAGGTGCCGACCGTGTCAGCGTCTGGGGTCCAATGTACAACCATCCAGAACACAACCTGTGAACCCGGCTGATATCCCCGCACACTCGCGGGTCGCGGTCAGCTTTGGGTTAAGCACTGCTGATGACTGAGTTGGCCGTGTCGACCATGTTGGGCGTTTTTAGCCAATTATTGTTTTGTACTTTTTTCGGAACATTTCCCTGATTGGTCATTCGGGCACATTGAGGGTCAGATGGGTCGTATGATCAGTGCTGGATGATTTACCTCTGAAGTAATGCATGACTCCTTTATCATCCAACGTGATGGCTCCAAATCCTTCATCTGTGCAGCGCTCCGCCGTTCCTGAGGAGACATCGAGACCAACGACTGAGCAAACACCAAACTGGTATATTCCTGAAAAGAGGACTACAACTACCAGCAGTCTCAATCTAAAACTGCTAGAGTGCGAGAGTGGAATAAAAGATGTTAAAGGGAACGTCTCATGTCTGTGATTTTAGTGTCATTGTTATAGTAATAGTATTGCATACCTCCCAACAGTCCCGGATTCAGCGGGACAGTCCCAGATTCTGGCCAGGGGTATGTCCCGCTGTCAACTGTATCTGCATCCTCAGGACGCAGATACAGTTAAACCCAATTCTGAAGCAGCTCTTCAGAGCGGAGGAGCAGAGGGAGCTCCTCCGCTCACCGAGGACTCCTCCTTGAGTGGAATCCCCGTTGCCGATGATCTGGCCGGGGATACCGCTCCTAGAAGAAACCCGAGGTCGCTGTCCAAATATGTACATTGACATCAGCTGCTCATCTTGGAGAGGAATCTCCGGCCAGAATCGGCAACGGAGATTCCGCTCAAGGAGTAACCACTGACGTCACTGTCCTTATATAGACAGTGATATCAGGACTTCCCTCTAGGAGCAGAATCCTCGGCCTATGCTCTGGCTGGCGATTCTGCTCCTATAGGGAGTCCCAGTGGCGCTATCTACAGGGGGGGGGGGGGCAGCGCTATCTTCAAGGGGTGTGTGGCACTAGCTACATGGACACAGGAGCTACCTACAGATCATATCAGATTATAGGGTTACTATTATGGTATCACACGCAAACTCAAGGGAACACAGCTCATGATTTTCAGACGTTTTTTAAGCCACTCGCATTTTTCGCCTTCTCCTATTCACTGCAATACCTGTGAATCGCCACTACATCCTTGTCGACGACTCACAGTGAGCAAGAAGAAATGAAGGGGAAGCATTGCTCATACGGGCGTTGCAGCCCCTTCAAAACAGCTGATCGTCGGGGGTCCCGAAAGTCAGAGCCGACCCATCAGCTATTGATGGCCTATCCTGAGGATTTAGTGGCTGGAAAACCCCTGTAACCCGAATACACATGTTTGATCTTATTATGCAAAAATATCCGGCACTTGTTATTGTCAGACAAAGTATTACGGTCCGCAATTATGGAGATTTTTTTACGGTCGTGTGCATGGGGCTTAAGCCTGTGGTATTTCGGCATTATGGCACATAGTTTCAATCCTACCTTATCGAAGCCAAAAGCAGTACCATTGAGTTGCATTCCTCCAAACATTTTAATTAGAGGGACAATTTTAAAGCTACACCATCGAAAAGCCAAGAAACAACTACTTTAGGGATCATTTGCATAAGCCACACCCCGATGGAGGTCCTTTTCCAGGACAATTTGGAAGTATATAGTGGTCAAATCCCCTGCAAACTATGTCCCAATCTATGCAGAAAAGCTGGCACGTGAGATACAGAAAACATCCGGCTATAGTGTCCTCTGCTGTCCAGACTGAGAACTGCAATATTTTAAGATTATTAATATTAAATTACTTATTTCTTTTTTACTACTAAAATAACAAAAACAAGTCTAAAGTGAAGACATGATGTGTAATTGTCTAATGTGGTATATCAGTGATGTCAGTAACAGGGGGCGGGGCTGTGACAACCTCTCACACATGATATACAGGCTGGTTGTCAGTAGTAATAGATGAATAGCTGTTACTGTATATAAGATGTGTGGATCTCATGTCTGATCACAGTGTAATAATATTATATATCAGTGATGTCAGTAACAGGGGGCGGGGCTGTGACAACCTCTCACACATGATATACAGGCTGGTTGTCAGTAGTAATAGATGAATAGCTGTTACTGTATATAAGATGTGTGGATCTCATGTCTGATCACAGTGTAATTATATTATATATCAGTGATGTCAGTACAGGGGGCGGGGCTGTGACAACCTCACACATGATATACAGGCTGGTTGTCAGTAGTAATAGATGAATAGCTGTAACTGTATATAAGATGTGTGGATCTCATGTCTGATCACATGTAATTATATTATATATCAGTGATGTCAGTAACAGGGGGCGGGGCTGTGACAACCTCTCACACATGATATACAGGCTGGTTGTCAGTAGTGATAGATGAATAGCTGTTACTGTATATAAGATGTGTGGATCTCATGTCTGATCACAGTGTAATTATATTATATATCAGTGATGTCAGTAACAGGGGGCGGGGCTGTGACAACCTCTCACACATGATATACAGGCAGGTTGTCAGTAGAAATAGATGAATAGCTGTTACTGTATATAAGATGTGTGGATCTCATGTCTGATCACAGTGTAATTATATTATATATCAGTGATGTCAGTAACAGGGGGCGGGGCTGTGACAACCTCTCACACATGATATACAGGCTAGTTGTCAGTAGTAATAGATGAATAGCTGTTACTGTATATAAGATGTGTGGATCTCATGTCTAATCACAGTGTAATTATATTATATATCAGTGATGTCAGTAACAGGGGGCGGGGCTGTGACAACCTCTCACACATGATATACAGGCTGGTTGTCAGTAGTAATAGATGAATAGCTGTTACTGTATATAAGATGTGTGGATCTCATGTCTGATCACATGTAATTATATTATATATCAGTGATGTCAGTAACAGGGGGCGGGGCTGTGACAACCTCTCACACATGATATACAGGCTGGTTGTCAGTAGTAATAGATAAATAGCTGTCACTGTATATAAGATGTGTGGATCTCATGTCTGATCACAGTGTAATTATATTATATATCAGTGATGTCAGTAACAGGGGGCGGGGCTGTGACAACCTCTCACACATGATATACAGGCTGGTTGTCAGTAGTAATAGATGAATAGCTGTGACTGTATATAAGATGTGTGGATCTCATGTCTGATCACAATGTAATTATATTATATATCAGTGATGTCAGTAACAGGGGGCGGGGCTGTGACAACCTCTCACACATGATATACAGGCTGGTTGTCAGTAGTAATAGATGAATAGCTGTTACTGTATATAAGATGTGTGGATCTCATGTCTGATCACAGTGTAATTATATTATATATCAGTGATGTCAGTAACAGGGGGCAGGGCTGTGACAACCTCTCACACATGATATACAGGCTAGTTGTCAGTAGTAATAGATGAATAGCTGTGACTGTATATAAGATGTGTGGATCTCATGTCTGATCACAATGTAATTATATTATATATCAGTGATGTCAGTAACAGGGGGCGGGGCTGTGACAACCTCTCACACATGATATACAGGCTGGTTGTCAGTAGTAATAGATGAATAGCTGTTACTGTATATAAGATGTGTGGATCTCATGTCTGATCACAATGTAATTATATTATATATCAGTGATGTCAGTAACAGGGGGCGGGGCTGTGACAACCTCTCACACATGATATACAGGCTGGTTGTCAGTAGTAATAGATGAATAGCTGTTACTGTATATAAGATGTGTGGATCTCATGTCTGATCACAGTGTAATTATATTATATATCAGTGATGTCAGTAACAGGGGGCGGGGCTGTGACAACCTCTCACATATGATATACAGGCTGGTTGTCAGTAGTAATAGATGAATAGCTGTGACTGTATATAAGATGTGTGGATCTCATGTCTGATCACAGTGTAATTATATTATATATCAGTGATGTCAGTAACAGGGGGCGGGGCTGTGACAACCTCTCACACATGATATACAGGCTGGTTGTCAGTAGTAATAGATGAATAGCTGTTACTGTATATAAGATGTGTGGATCTCATGTCTGATCACAATGTAATTATATTATATATCAGTGATGTCAGTAACAGGGGGCGGGGCTGTGACAACCTCTCACACATGATATACAGGCTGGTTGTCAGTAGTAATAGATGAATAGCTGTGACTGTATATAAGATGTGTGGATCTCATGTCTGATCACAATGTAATTATATTATATATATTAGTGATGTCAGTAACAGGGGGCGGAGCTGTGACAACCTCTCACACATGATATACAGGCTGGTTGTCAGTAGTAATAGATGAATAGCTGTGACTGTATACAAGATGTGTGGATCTCATGTCTGATCACAATGTAATTATATTATATATCAGTGATGTCAGTAACAGGGGGCGGGGCTGTGACAACCTCTCACACATGATATACAGGCTGGTTGTCAGTAGTAATAGATGAATAGCTGTTACTGTATATAAGATGTGTGGATCTCATGTCTGATCACAGTGTAATTATATTATATATCAGTGATGTCAGTAACAGGGGGCGGAGCTGTGACAACCTCTCACACATGATATGCAGGCTGGTTGTCAGTATAATAGATGAATAGCTGTTACTGTATATAAGATGTGTGGATCTCATGTCTGATCACAATGTAATTATATTATATATCAGTGATGTCAGTAACAGGGGGCGGGGCTGTGACAACCTCTCACATGATATACAGGCTGGTTGTCAGTAGTAATAGATGAATAGCTGTTACTGTATATAAGATGTGTGGATCTCATGTCTGATCACAATGTAATTATATTATATATATTAGTGATGTCAGTAACAGTGGGCGGAGCTGTGACAACCTCTCACACATGGTATACAGGCTGGTTGTCAGTAACAGGGGGCGGGGCTGTGACAACCTCTCACACATGATATACAGGCCGGTTGTCAGTAGTAATAGATGAATAGCTGTTACTGTATATAAGATGTGTGGATCTCATGTCTGATCACATGTAATTATATTATATATCAGTGATGTCAGTGACAGGGGGCGGGGCTGTGACAACCTCTCACACATGATATACAGGCTGGTTGTCAGTAGTAATAGATGAATAGCTGTTACTGTATATAAGATGTGTGGATCTCATGTCTGATCACAATGTAATTATATTATATATCAGTGATGTCAGTAACAGGGGGCGGGGCTGTGACAACCTCTCACACATGATATACAGGCTGGTTGTCAGTAGTAATAGATGATTAGCTGTTACTGTATATAAGATGTGTGGATCTCATGTCTGATCACAATGTAATTATATTATATATCAGTGATGTCAGTAACAGGGGGCGGGGCTGTGACAACCTCACACACATGATATACAGGCTGGTTGTCAGTAACAGGGGGCGGAGCTGTGACAACCTCTCACATATGATATAAAGGCTGGTTGTCATTAACAGGGGGTGGGGCTGTGACAACCTGTCAGCTGTGCTCACCTGGTACGTAGGTGGGGTCAGGAGCAGAGAGCAGGTTGGTTCCAGTATTATTGCGTCTTCCCTTTAATCTGTAATAGAGGAGATGGCAGGTTGATGATGATGCTCGGCTGCTGGATGTGCATTATATGGTATATATTATATACGTTCTGCGGTGAGTGGTGGGGGGGGCTCCGCCTGGAAGACGCTGCTGCCTTTTACTGTTATTCTAGTGGGTGAGGAAACCAAGAAAGAGCGTACGTCACCCCCCAGTGGCGGATCACCATAGTGGAACTTGGGGCGGCGGCCGCCTGAGGGTCTCATTGGGTTCATGACCACACAAATAATAAAAGTACATTGCAAAACTTACAACAAAAACCGCAGCAAAACGACCTGCAGACATAAGGTCACATGACTATGCGGGGAGAGTAGAGCGGCAGGACCCCACAGATAAGAATGTGAGCCGCTATTTAAGTGTATGGGGTCTGTATTAGTTTAGGGGTCTGGTCTGGGGTCTTTATTAGTTTAGGGGTCTGGTCTGGGGTCTTTATTAGTTTAGGGGTCAGGTCTGTATTAGTTTAGGGGTCTGGTCTGTGGTTTGTATTATTTTCGGGGTCTGGTCTGGGGTTTGTATTAGTTTAGGAGTCAGGTCTGTATTAGTTTAGGTGTCTGGTCTGGGGTCTGTATTAGTTTAGGGGTCTGATCTGGGGTCTGTATTAGTTTAGGGGTCTGATCTGGTGTCTGTATTAGTTTAGTGATCTGGTCTGTGGTCTGTATTAGTTTAGGGGTCTGGTCTGGGGTCTGTATTAGTTTAGGGGTCTGGTCTGGGGTCTGTAGTAGTTTAGGGGTCTGGTCTGGGGGTCTGTTAGTTTAGGGATCTTGGCTGGGGTCTGTATTAGTTTAGGGGTCTGGTCTGGGGTCTGTAGTAGTTTTGGGGTCAGGTCTGTTTTAGTTTAAGGGGTCTGGTCTGTATTAGTTTAGGGGTCTGGTCTGGGGTCTTTATTAGTTTAGGAGTCTGGTCTGTATTAGTTTAGGGGTCTGGTCTGGGTTCTGTATTAGTTTAGGAGTCTGGTCTGGGGTCTTTATTAGTTTAGGAGTCTGGTCTGTATTAGTTTAGGGGTCTGGTCTGGGTTCTGTATTAGTTTAGGAGTCTGGTCTGTGGTCTTTATTAGTTTAGGAGTCTGGTCTGGGGTCTGTATTATTTTAGGAGTCTGGTCTGGGGTCTTTATTAGTTTAGGGGTCTGGTCTGGGGTCTGTATTATTTTAGGAGTCTGGTCTGGGGTCTTTATTAGTTTAGGGGTCTGGTCTGGGGTCTTTATTAGTTTAGGAGTCTGTTCTGTTTTAGTTTAGGAGTCTGGTCTGGGGTCTATATTAGTTTAGGAGTCAGGTCTGTATTAGTTTAGGGGTCTGGTCTGTATTAGTTTAGGGGTCTGGTCTGGGGTCTGTATTAGTTTAGGAGTCAGGTCTGTATTAGTTTAGGGGTCTGGTCTGTATTAGTTTAGGGGTCTGGTCTGGGGTCTGTATTAGTTTAGGGTTCTGGTCTGGGGTCTGTATTAGTTTAGGGATCTTGGCTGGGGTCTGTACTAGTTTAGGGATCTGGTCTGCGGTCTGTATTATTTTAGGGGTCTTGTCTGTATTAGTTTAGGGGGTCTTGCCTTGGGTCTGTAATACTGTGACCAGGGGCCACACAAAAATCGGACCGGGCCCCCGGCAAGAACTGTGAGTGGTCCATGGTTCTCCAGTCCCTGACGGGACACAGGCAATGGCAAGCAGGTGGAGAAGGAAGCCCCCCCCGCTTATATCACACAGAATCACCGAATCTTCTCGGACTAGATACACAGCTCGGCAGTCAGTATCACACATGATAGGATTAGATACACAACTCAGAAGACAGTATCACACATAATGGGATTAGATACAGGGCTCAGCAGACAGTATCACACATGATAGGATTAGATACACAGCTCAGCAGACAGTATCACACATGATAGGATTAGATACATAATTATTTGCAGCTACAGGTGGTACTCACAGCGGGTAGGAGAAGACCAGGGGCAGGAGGCAGAGGAGAGCTGTGGGTATCCGGCCGTTCTTCATGCTGAGGGTCCGCTGTGGTGACGATCACTGTGATTTCCTATTTATAATACTAACAATCTGATTGCACAATCTCTTTCCCAGCAGCAGCTGAGACCACACGACCTCTGAGCCAAGTTACATAACCGGTTCCTGGCAGGTAAAGATCCTGACCCCAAAATGTCAGCACCTTAATGAGGAGGAGGAGGAGGATTCCGCTCATCCAATACTCCCATCATTCTGATATCAGATCATTGGGGATGATTAGAGTTGTTTCTATTATATTTCGTGTGTCCATTATATGTTATATACTATACAGCCTCATAGACAGTAATATAAGATGTAAGATACCGGACTCAGACCGTACGCCCTAGAAATGACCAGCACCCCAGACTATATCAACACTCCGGCATGGTTCTCCTCCGCCGCCCGGCATGGTTCTCCTCCGCCGCCCGGCATGGTTCTCCGCCGCCCGGCATGGTTCTCCGCCGCCGCACGGCATGGTTCTCCGCCGCCGCCCGGCATGGTTCTCCGCCGCCGCCCAGCATGGTTCTCCGCGGCCGCCCAGCATGGTTCTCCGCCGCCATCCGCCTTGTTCTCCACCGCAAGCCCGGCCTTGTTCTCCGCCGCCGCCCGGCCTTGTTCTCTGCCGCCGCCCGGCCTTGTTCTCCGCCGCCGCCCGGCCTTGTTCTCCGCCGCCGCCCGGCCTTGTTCTCCGCCGCCGCCCGGCCTTGTTCTCCGCCGCCGCCCGGCCTTGCTCTCCGCCGCCGCCCGGCCTTGTTCTCCGCCGCCGCCCGGCCTTGTTCTCCGCCGCCGTCCGGCCTTGTTCTCCGCCGCCGTCCGGCCTAGTTCTCCTCCGCCGCCCGGCCTAGTTCTCCTCCGCCATCTAGCATGGTTTTCTATCCCTGTGCAAGATTGCTCTTCTCTACCATCCATCAATGCTCCCCTCTAGTACCGGTTTTAGACAAAGTGTGGCCCTGGGCAATGTTAAAAGTGGGTGTAATGATGGGGGTAAGAAACAGACAAGTGAGCCCTAATCTACCCGCCACTCAGTCCCTGCCTACTTGCAACGACCCGCCCTAGGCGACGGGGTACAACTGGGCGACGGTCCCTACGCTCAATAAGTGCATGACAGACAAACAGACAAGGGTACACAGAAGCAAGGGAAAAGGGACAGTTGCCCACGGCAACACCGTGAGCAACAAGAGTGGTGAACAAGCCGAGTCAAACCAGGAGTGTACGAGGTACCAAACGCAGAGCAGGAGAGTAGTCAGTAAGCCAGGGTCAATATGAAGCAGGGTCAAATAGTTCAAGAAGCTGCAGCAGGGCCAGGAAACCAACAGAGAAGAATCACAAGCACTGGAGGAACAGGAAAGGCAGGTATAAATAGACAGAGGGCGGGAGCTAGCTCCGTCTGGCCAGGCTGTGATAGGCTCTCCCACTCCTAAGCCTGCCATCCTGAGTGGTGGAAGATGGAGTCAGTCTCACAGACATAGAAGCAGGTACAGACTGATTACCTATGGGCGTAGACACAGAAGCTGTGCCTGGCAGATCCTTAACAGTGGGACTGAATTAGTGCCTGTTCATACTGTTACTGAATAATACCGCCACACCATAACCACATAGTGACTGAATAATACACCCATATTGTTACTGAATAATACCCCCATACTGTTACTGAATAATACCACCACACCACTACCGCATAGTGACCGAATAATACCGCCATACTGTTACTGAATAATACCGCCACACCATAACCATATAGTGACTGAATAATACCACCATACTGTTACTGAATAATACCTCCACACCATAGCCACATAGTGACTGAATAATACCCCCACACTGTTACTGAATAATACCTCCACACCATAACCACATAGTGACTGAATAATACCCCCATACTGTTACTGAATAATACCTCCACACCATAACCACATAGTGACTGAATAATACCCCCATACTGTTACTGAATAATACCGCCACACCATAACCACATAGTGACGGAATAATACCCCCGTACTGTTACTGAATAATACCACCACACCATAACCACATAGTGACTGAATAATACCCCCATACTGTTACTGAATAATACCTCCACACCATAACCACATAGTGACTGAATAATACCCCCATACGGTTACTGAATAATACCCCCATACTGTTACTGAATAATACCTCCACATCATAACCACATAGTGACTGAATAATACCCCCATACTGTTACTGAATAATACCACCACACCATAACCACATAGTGACTGAATAATACCCCCATACTGTTACTGAATAATACCACCACACCATAACCACATAGTGACTGAATAATACCCCCATACTGTTACTGAATAATACCTCCACACCATAACCACATAGTGACTGAATAATACCTCCCATACTGTTACTGAATAATACCACCACACCATAACCACATAGTGACTGAATAATACCACCATACTGTTACTGAATAATACCCCCATACTGTTACTGAATAATACCACTACACCATAACCACATAGTGACTGACTAATACCCCCATACTGTTACTGAATAATACCACCACACCATAACCACATAGTGACTGAATAATACCCCCATACTGTTACTGAATAATACCTCCATACTATAACCACATAGTGACTGAATAATACACCCATACTGTTACTAAATAATACCACCACACCATAACCACATAGTGACTGAATAATACCACCATACTGTTACTGAATAATACCCCCATACTGTTACTGAATAATACCCCCATACTGTTACTGAATAATACCACTACACCATAACCACATAGTGACTGACTAATACCCCCATACTGTTACTGAATAATACCACCACACCATAACCACATAGTGACTGAATAATACCCCCATACTGTTACTGAATAATACCTCCATACTATAACCACATAGTGACTGAATAATACACCCATACTGTTACTAAATAATACCACCACACCATAACCACATAGTGACTGAATAATACCACCATACTGTTACTGAATAATACCCCCATACTGTTACTGAATAATACCCCCATACTGTTACTGAATAATACCACTACACCATAACCACAGTGACTGACTAATACCCCCATACTGTTACTGAATAATACCACCACACCATAACCACATAGTGACTGAATAATACCCCCATACTGTTACTAAATAATACCGCCACACCATAACCACATAGTGACTGAATAATACCCCCATACTGTTACTGAATAATACCCCCACACCATAACCACATAGTGACTGAATAATACCCCCATACTGTTACTGAATAATACCACTACACCATAACCACATAGTGACTGACTAATACCCCCATACTGTTACTGAATAATACCTCCACACCATAACCACATAGTGACTGAATAATACCCCCATACTGTTACTGAATAATACCTCCACACCATAACCACATAGTGACTGAATAATACCCCCATATGGTTACTGAATAATACCCCCATACTGTTACTGAATAATATCTCCACACCATAACCACATAGTGACTGAATAATACCCCCATACTGTTACTGAATAATACCTCCACATCATAACCACATAGTGACTGAATAATACCCCCATACTGTTACTGAGTAATACCACCACACCATAACCACATAGTGACTGAATAACACCACCATACTGTTACTGAATAATACCGCCACACCATAACCACATAGTGACTGAATAATACCCCCATACGGTTACTGAATAATACCGCCACACCATAACCACATAGTGACTGAATAATACCACCATACTGTTACTGACTAATACCACCACACCATAACCACATAGTGACTGAATAATACCCGCATACTGTTACTGAATAATACCACCACACCATAACCACATAGTGACTGAATAATACCCCCATACTGTTACTGAATAATATCACCAAACCATAACCACATAGTGACTGAATAATACCACCATACTGTTACTGAATAATACCACCACACCATAACCACATAGTGACTGACTAATACCTCCATACTGTTACTGAATAATACCTCCACACCATAACCACATAGTGACTGAATAATACCCCCATACTGTTACTGAATAATATCACCACACCATAACCACATAGTGACTGAATAATACCCCATACTGTTACTGAATAATACCACCACACCATAACCACATAGTGACTGAATAATACCTCCATACTGTTACTGAATAATACCGCCACACCATAACCACAGTGACTGAATAATACCCCCATACTGTTACTGAATAATACCACCACACCATAACCACAGAGTGATACTGAATAATACCTCCACACCATAACCACATAGTGACTCAATAATACCACAATACTGTTACTGAATAATACCACCACACCATAACCACATAGTGACTAAATAATACCCCCATACTGTTACTGAATAATACCGCCACACCACATAGTGACTTAATAATACCACCATACTGTTACTGAATAATACCACCACACCATAACCACATAGTGACTGAATAATACCCCCATACAGATACTGAATAATACCGCCACACTATAACCACATAGTGACTGAATATTACCCCCATACTGTTACTGAATAATACCACCACACCATAACCACATAGTGACTGACTAATACCACCACTACACCATAACCACATAGTGACTGACTAATACCCCCATACTGTTACTGAATAATACCACCACAACATAACCACATAGTGACTGAATAATACTCCCATACTGTTACTGAATAATACCCCCATACTGTTACTGAATAATACCTCCACACCATAACCACATAGTGACTGAATAATACCACAATACTGTTACTGAATAATACCACCACACCATAACCACATAGTGACTGAATAATACCTCCATACTGTTACTGAATAATACCTCCACACCATAACCACATAGTGACTGAATAATACTCCCATACTGTTACTGAATAATACCACCCAACCGTTACCACATAGTGACTGAATAATAACTCCATACTGTTACTGAATAATACCACCACACCATAACCATATAGTGTCGGAATAATACCCCCATACTGTTACTGAATAATACCACCACACCATAACCACGTAGTGACTGAATAATACTGCCATACTGTTACTGAATAATACCTGCACACCATAACCACATAGTGACTGAATAATACCCCCATACAGTTACTGAATAATACCTGCACACCATAACCACATAGTGACTGAATATTACCCCCATACTGTTACTGAATAATACCGCCACACCGTAACCATATAGTGACTGAATAATACCCCCATACTGTTACTGAATAATACCTCCACACCATAACCACATAGTGACTGAATAATACCACCACACCATAACCACGTAGTGACTGAATAATACCACTGAATAATACCACCATACTGTTACTGAATAATACCACCATACTGTTACTGAATAATACCTGCACACCATAACCACATAGTGACTGAATAATAACCCCATACTGATACTGAATAATACCTCCACACCATAACCACATAGTGACTAAATAATACCCCCATACAGTTACTGAATAATACCGCCACATCATAACCACATAGTGACTGAATAATACCCCCATACTGTTACTAAATAATACCTCCACACCATAACCACATAGTGACTGAATAATACCCCCATACTGTTACTGAATAATACCACCACACCATAACCACATTGTTATGGCAGGAAGGAGGTGAAGGGAACAAATGAGCCCTAATCTACCCACCGCCCTGTCCCTGCCTACTTGCAACGACCCGCCCTAGGCGACGGGGTACAACTTGGCGGCGGTCCCTACGCTGACTAAGTGCAAGGGAATACAAACAGGGAACAAGCAAGGGAAGGGGCAGTAGCCCACGGAACACCGTGAGGAAACGGAGTGGTGAACGAGCCAGTCAGGATCAGAGTATACAAACGCAGAGCACGGAGCAGGAAGCAAGCCAGGGGCAGAGCGAAGCAGGACAAGCGGAACTGAAGCAAGGCAGAAGCAGGCTGGAGCAAGGCAGCAGTGGGGCCAGGAATCCAAGAAGAATCACAAGCAATGAGGAAGAGAAAACCGCAGGTATAAATGGACAGGGGGCGGAGCTAACTCCGACTGACCAGGCCGCGATAGGCTCTCCCACTCCTGAGCCTGCCACCCTGATTGGTGGGAGCCGGTGTCAGTCTAAGAGGTCTGGCCTCAGGTGTCGACTGATTAATCCTGGGAGTATCCACAGACGTAGTGCCTGGCAGATCCTTTACAGTACTCCCCCTTTTATGAGGAGCCACCGGACCCTTACTAAGAGGACCCGGTTTAGTGGGAAAGAGAAGGTGGAACCTCCTGATCAATACCCCAGCGTGAACATCTCGAGCAGGTACCCAAGTTCTCTCCTCCGGCCCGTATCCTCTCCAATGGACCAGGTACTGGAGGGAGCCCTGGATCATCCTACTGTCCACAATCTTGGCCACCTCGAATTCCACCCCCTCAGGGGTGAGAACGGGAACAGGAGGTTTCCTCCAGGGGGACCAGGACGGGGAGCAGCGTTTAAGGAGGGAGGCATGAAAGACGTTGTGTATGCGAAAGGATGGGGGCAGCTCCAGACGGAAGGATACAGGGTTGAGGACTTCAATGACCTTATAAGGCCCAATAAATCGGGGAGCAAACTTCCTGGACGGGACCTTAAGGCGCAAGTTCCTAGACGACAACCACACCAGATCCCCGATGACAAACTGGGGGTTAGCAGAACGTCTTCTATCAGCCTGAATCTTTTGTACGCTCTGGGACGCCTCTAGGTTCTTCTGAACCTGGGCCCAGACTGTGCACAGTTCCCGATGAACGTCCTCTACCTCGGGATTATTGGAACAACCAATAGAAACGGAGGAGAACCTTGGATTAAACCCGAAATTACAGAAAAACGGGGAGACCCCTGACGAGTTACTGACCCGGTTATTCAGGGAAAATTCGGCGAGGGGAAGGAATGAGACCCAATCAAATTGACAGTCAGAGATGAAACACCTTAAATATTGTTCCAGGGATTGATTAGTCCTTTCCGTTTGGCCATTAGTTTCGGGATGGAAGGCGGAGGAGAAGGACAGATCAATCTCCAACTTTTTACAAAAAGCTCTCCAAAATAAGGAAACAAATTGTACCCCTCTGTCAGAAACGATATTGACTGGGGCCCCATGGAGACGCAGAATGTGTTTAACAAACAAAGAAGCTAACGTCTTGGCGTTAGGTAGTTTCTTAAGGGGCACAAAGTGGCACATCTTGCTGAAGCGGTTTACTACAACCCACACCACCGACTTGCCCTGAGATGGAGGCAAATCGGTGATAAAATCCATGGAGATATGGGTCCAAGGTCTCTGGGGAATGGGCAAAGAACGTAGTAAGCCCGCAGGTCGGGACCTAGGGGTCTTGGACCTAGCACAAACCTCACAAGCGGCGACGTAAGCCCTAACGTCTTTAGGCAACCCAGGCCACCAATAGTTTCTGGTAATGAGGTGTTTGGTACCCAAGATGCCAGGATGACCAGATAGTGCGGAGTCATGGTTTTCCCTGAGTACCCTTAGCCGGTATTGCAGGGGGACAAACAGCTTGTCCCCAGGGAGGTTCCCGGGAGCTGAACCTTGATCAGCCGCAATGTCAGAGGCTAAATCAGAATCAGTGGCAGAAACGATTATACCAGGGGGTAAAATACAAGCAGGATCCTTCTCAGAAGGAGCATTGGCCATGAAACTACGTGACAGTGCATCAGCCTTAATATTTTTGGACCCAGCCCTATAGGTATCCAAGAAGTTAAATCTGGTAAAGAATAGCGCCCATCGAGCTTGTCTCGGGTTTAGCCTCCGGGCAGATTCTAGGAAAACCAGATTCTTATGGTCAGTAAGGACCGTTACCTGGTGTCTGGCCCCCTCCAGGAAGTGACGCCACTCTTCAAAAGCCCATTTAATGGCTAAAAGTTCGCGGTTGCCAATATCATAGTTACTCTCCGTGGGTGAAAACTTCCTAGAGAAGTAAGCACAGGGGCGGAGATGGGTGAGGGAGCTGGTACCCTGGGACAAGACGGCCCCCACTCCCATCTCGAACGCGTCAACCTCCACAATAAATGGCTCCCTTTGGTTGGTCTGAACCAGCACGGGGGCCGAGATAAAGCACTTCTTGAGGGTCTCAAAAGCCTGGACGGCCTCAGGAGGCCAGTGGAGGACATCAGCACCCTTGTGAGTGAGGTCCGTAAGAGGCTTAGCGACGACCGAGAAGTTGGCAATAAATCTCCTGTAATAGTTAGCGAACCCCAAAAAACACTGTAGCGCCTTCAGGGAGGCAGGTTGGACCCATTCCGCCACAGCCTGAACCTTGGCAGGGTCCATGCGGAATTCATGAGGAGTGAGGATTTGACCCAAAAATGGTATCTCCTGTACCCCAAAACCCACATTTTTCGGTTTTCGCAAACAGATTATTTTCCCGGAGGACCTGGAGGACCTTCCTGACATGCTCCACGTGGGAGGACCAGTCCTTGGAAAACACCAGTATGTCATCAAGGTACACTACAAGAAAATTTCCCAGATAATCTCTCAGAATTTCATTAATAAAATTCTGGAAGACGGCAGGGGCATTACACAACCCAAAGGGCATGACCAGGTATTCGAAATGACCTTCGGGCGTGTTGAACGCAGTCTTCCACTAATCCCCCTCTTTGATGCGGATAAGGTTATATGCCCCCCGTAGATCGAACTTAGAGAACCATTGGGCCCCCTGAACCTGATTAAAAAGATCCGGAATCAAAGGAAGGGGATACTGGTTCCTTACTGTGACCTTATTCAAGTTCCGATAGTCAATGCACGGCCTAAGACCACCATCCTTCTTCCCCACGAAGAAGAAGCCAGCACCTACAGGAGAAGTCGAGGGGCGAATGAAACCCTTGGCCAGGCATTCTTGGATATACTCGATCATAGCTTCACGTTCAGGACATGAAAGATTAAATATCCTACCCTTAGGAAGCTTAGCACCTGGTACCAAATCGATGGCGCAATCGTAATCTCTATAAGGGGGCAACACCTCGGAGGCCTCCTTAGAAAACACATCAGCGAAGTCCTGAACAAACTCAGGTAGCGTGTTTACCTCCTCACGGGGAGAAATAGAGTTAACCGAAAGACATGACGTCAGGCAATCACTACCCCATTTGGTGAGATCCCCAGTATTCCAATCAAACGTAGCATTATGCAGCTGCAACCAGGGAAGACCTAATACCAGATCGGACGATAATCCCTGCATCACCAGTACAGAGCACTGCTCCAAATGCATGGAGCCAACAAGGAGTTCAAAAACAGGAGTATGCTGAGTAAAATAACCATTAGCAAGAGGAGTGGAGTCGATACCCACTACCGGGACAGGATAAGGTAAATCAATAAAAGGCATTTTTAGAGACATAGCAAATTCCACAGACATGATATTAGCAGATGAGCCAGAATCCACGAAGGCACTGCCAGTGGCAGACCGGCCAGCAAACGAGACCTGAAAGGGAAGCAAAATTTTATTGCGTTTCATATTAACGGGAAATACCTGTGCGCCCAAGTGACCTTCCCGATGATCACTTAGGTGTGGAAGTTTTCCGGCTGCTTATTCTTGCGCCTGGGACAGGTGTTCAGTAGATGCTTGTCGTCCCCACAATAGAAGCAGAGACCATTCTTCCTGCGGAACTCTCTACGTTGTCGAGGGGACATGGAGGCCCCGAGTTGCATAGGTACCTCCGAGTCTTCCGTGGAAGAACGAGGAGACGGGACCTCGGGGGGAATCGCAGGGAAGTCAGAGGGGAAAACATTGAAAAGTTCAAGCTGACGTTCACTGAGACGTCGGTCAAGTCGTACTGCTAGGGCCATAACCTGGTCTAGGGAGTCAGAAGAGGGGTAGCTAACAAGCAGATCCTTCAGGGCGTCAGATAATCCTAACCTAAACTGGCACCTTAGGGCCGGGTCGTTCCACCGAGAAGCTACGCACCACTTTCTAAAATCAGAACAGTATTCCTCAACAGGTCTCCTACCCTGACGTAAGGCTGACTCTCGGCTAAGGCAGTCCTGTCAGTCTCGTCGTAAATGAGTCCGAGGGCAGAGAAAAAACGATCAACGGAGGAAAGTTCAGGGGCGTCAGGAGCCAAGGAGAAGGCCCACTCTTGGGGCCCTTCCTGGAGTCGGGATATAATGATACCCACCCGCTGGTTCTCGGAACCTGAGGAGTGAGGTTTTAGACGGAAGTAAAGTCTGCAACTCTCCTGGAAGGAGAGAAAAGTCTTACGGTCCCCTGAGAACCGGTCAGGTAACTTGAGGTCGGGTTCTAGAGGTGAGGTGAGGGGTACTACTATGGCAGCGTCAGACTGGTTGACCCTCTGAGCCAGGGCCTGGACCTGTAGGGAGAGGCCCTGCATCTGCTGGGTCAGGGTCTCAAGGGGGTCCATGATAGCGTCAGCGTAGGAGAAATGGTAGACTAGGTATAGGCTTGTGATTATGTTATGGCAGGAAGGAGGTGAAGAGAACAAGTGAGCCCTAATCTACCCACCGCCCTGTCCCTGCCTACTTGCAACGACCCGCCCTAGGCGACGGGGTACAACTTGGCGGCGGTCCCTACGCTGACTAAGTGCAAGGGAATACAAACAGGGAACAAGCAAGGGAAGGGGCAGTAGCCCACGGAACACCATGAGGAAACGGAGTGGTGAACGAGCCAGTCAGGATCAGGATGTAGTGGAGTATACAAACGCAGAGCACGGAGCAGGTAGCAAGCCAGGGGCAGAGCGAAGCAGGATAAGCGGAACTGAAGCAAGGCAGAAGCACGGCAGAAGCAGGCTGGAGCAAGGCAGCAGTGGGGCCAGGAATCCAAGAAGAATAACAAGCAATGAGGAAGAGAAAACGGCAGGTATAAATGGACAGGGGGCGGAGCTAACTCCGACTGACCAGGCCGCGATAGGCTCTCCCACTCCTGAGCCTGCCACCCTGATTGGTGGGAGCCGGTGTCAGTCTAAGAGGTCTGGCCTCAGGTGTCGACTGATTAATCCTGGGAGTATCCACAGACGTAGTGCCTGGCAGATCCTTTACACACATAGTGACTGAATAATACCCCCATACTGTTACTGAATAATACCACCACACCATAACCACATAGTGACTGAATAATACCCCCATACTGTTACTGAATAATACCACCACACCATATCCACATAGTGACTGAATAATACCACCATACTGTTACTGAATAATACTGTCACACCATAACCACATAGTGACTGAATAATACCCCCATACAGTTACTGAATAATATCTCCACATCATAACCACATAGTGACTGAATACTACCCCCATACTGTTACTGAATAATATCTCCACACCATAACCACATAGTGACTGAATAATACCTCCACATCATAAACACATAGTGACTGAATAATACCCCCATAATGGTACTGAATAATACCACCACACCATAATCACATAGTGACTGAATAATACCACCATAGTGTTACTGAATAATACCAAAACACCATAACCATATAGTGACTGAATAATACCCCCATACTGTTACTGAATAATACCTCCACACCATAACCACATAGTGACTGAATAATACCCCCATACTGTTACTGAATAATACCTCCACACCATAACCACATAGTGACTGAATAATACCCCCATACTGTTACTGAATAATACCACCACACCATAACCACATAGTGACTGAATAATACCACCATAGTGTTACTGAATAATACCAAAACACCATAACCATATAGTGACTGAATAATACCCCCATACTGTTACTGAATAATACCTCCACACCATAACCACATAGTGACTGAATAATACCCCCATACTGTTACTGAATAATACCTCCACACCATAACCACATAGTGACTGAATAATAACCCCATACTGTTACTGAATAATACCGCCACATCATAACCACATAGTTACTGAATAATACCCCCATACTGTTACTGAATAATACCTCCACACCATAACCACATAGTAACTGACTAATACCCCCATACTGTTATTGAATAATACCACCACACCATAACCATGTAGTGACTGAATAATACCCCTATACTGTTACTGAATAATGCCCCCACACCATAACCACATAGTGACTGAATAATAACCCCATACTGTTACTGAATAATACCGCCACACCATAATCTCATAGTGACTGACTAATACCCCCATACTGTTACTGAATAATACCCCCATACTGTTACTGAATAATACCCCCACACCATAACCACATAGTGACTGAATAATACCCCATACTGTTACTGAGTAATACCGCCACATCATAACCACATAGTGACTGAATAACACCCCCATACTGTTACTGAATAATACCTCCACACCATAACCACATAGTGACTGAATAATACCCCCATACTGTTACTGAATAATACCACCACAGCATAACCACATAGTGACTGAATAATACCCCCATACTGTTACTGAAAAATACCTCCACACCATAACCACATAGCGACTGACTAATACCCCCATACTGTTACTGAATAATACCACCACACCATAACCACATAGTGACTGAATAATACCCCCATACTGTTACTGAATAATACCTCCACACCATAACCACATAGTGACTGAATAATACCCCCATACTGTTACTGAATATCTCCACACCATAACCACATAGTGATTGAATAATACCCCCCATACTGTTACTGAATAATACCACCACACCATAACCACATAGTGACTGAATAATACCACCATACTGTTACTGAATAATACCACCACACCATAACCACATAGTGACTGACTAATACCATCATACTGTTACTGACTAATACCACCACACCATAACCACAAAGTGACTGAATAATACCCCCATACTGTTACTGAATAATACCTCCACACCATAACTACATAGTGACTGAATAATACCCCCATACTGTTACTGAATATCTCCACACCATAACCACATAGTGACTGAATACCCCCATACTGTTACTGAATATCTCCACACCATAACCACATAGTGACTGAATAATACCCCCATACTGTTACTGAATAATACCCCCACACCATAACCACATAGAGACTGAATAATACCCCATACTGTTACTGAATAATACCGCCACACCATAACCACATAGTGACTAAATAATACCCCATACTGTTACTGAATAATGCCTCCACACCATAACCACATAGTGACTGAATAATACCCCCATACTGATACTGAATAATACCCCCACACCATAACCACATAGTGACTGAATAATACCCCCATACTGTTACTGAATAATACCACCACACCATAACCACATAGTGACTGAATAATACCCCCATACTGTTACTGAATAATACCTCCACACCATAACCACATAGTGACTGAATAATACCCCCACACTGTTACTGAATAATACCCCCACACCATAACCACATAGTGACTGAATAATTCCCCCATACTGTTACTGTATAATACCTCCACACCATAACCACATAGTGACTGAATAATACCCCCATACTGTTACTGAATAATACCTCCACACCATAACCACATAGTGACTGAATAATACCCCCATACTGTTACTGAATAATACCTCCACACCATAACCACATAGTGACTGAATAATACACCCATACTGTTACTGAATAATACCACCACACCATAACCACATAGTGACTGAATAATACCCCCATACTGTTACTGAATAATACCGCCACATCATAACCACAAAGTGACTGAATAATACCCCCATACTGTTACTGAATAATACCACCACACCATAACCACATAGTGACTGAATAATACCCCCATACTGTTACTGAATAATACCACCACACCATAACCACATAGTGACTGACTAATACCTCCATACTGTTACTGAATAATACCTCCACACCATAACCACATAGTGACTGAATAATACCCCCATACTGTTACTGAATAATACCTCCACACCATAACCACATAGTGACTGAATAATACCCCCATACTGTTACTGAATAATACCTCCACACCAAAACCACATAGTGACTGAATAATACACCCATACTGTTACTGAATAATACCACCACACCATAACCACATAGTGACTGAATAATACCCCCATACTGTTACTGAATAATACCGCCACATCATAACCACAAAGTGACTGAATAATACCCCCATACTGTTACTGAATAATACCACCACACCATAACCACATAGTGACTGAATAATACCCCCATACTGTTACTGAATAATACCCCTATACTGTTACTGAATAATACCACCACACCATAACCACATAGTGACTGAATAATACCCCCATACTGTTACTGAATAATACCTCCACACCATAACCACATAGTGACTGAATAATACCTCCATACTGTTACTGAATAATACCCCCACACCATAACCACATAGTGACTGAATAATACCTCCATACAGTTACTGAATAATACCGCCACACCATAACCACATAGTGACTGAATAATACCCCCATACTGATACTAAATAATACCGCCACACCATAATCACATAGTGACTGAATAATACCCCCATACTGTTACTGAATAATACCTCCACACCATAACCACATAGTGACTGAATAATACCCCCATACTGTTACTGAATAATACCTCCACACCATAACCAGATAGTGACTGAATAATACCCCCATACTGTTACTGAATAATACCACCATACTGTTACTGAATAATACCACCACACCATAACCACATAGTGTCTGAATAATACCCCCATACTGTTACTGAATAATACCCCCACACCATAACCACATAGTGACTGCATAATACCACCATACTGTTACTGAATAATACCTCCACACCATAACCACATAGTGACTGAATAATACCCCCATACTGTTACTGAATAATACTGCCACACCATAACCACATAGTGACTGAATAATACCCCCATACTGTTACTGAATAATACTACCACACCATAACCACATAGTGACAATAATACCTTCATACTGTTACTGAATAATACCGCCACACCATAACCACATAGTAACTGAATAATACCACCACACCATAACCACATAGTAACTGAATAATACCCCCATACTGTTACTGAATAATACTGCCACACCATAACCACATAGTGACTGAATAATACCCCCATACTGTTACTGAATAATACTACCACACCATAACCACATAGTGACAATAATACCTTCATACTGTTACTGAATAATACCGCCACACCATAACCACATAGTGACTGAATAATACCCCCATACTGATACTAAATAATACCGCCACACCATAACCACAGTGACTGAATAATACCCCCATACTGATACTGAATAATACCTCCACACCATAACCACATAGTAACTGAATAATACCCCCATACTGTTACTGAATAATACCTCCACACCATAACCACATAGTGACTGAATAATACCCCCATACTGTTACTGAATAATACTGCCACACCATAACCACATAGTGACTGAATAATACCCCCATACTGTTACTGAATAATACTACCACACCATAACCACATAGTGACAATAATACCCCCATACTGTTACTGAATAATACCTCCACACCATAACCACATAGTGACTGAATAATACCCCCATACTGTTACTGAATAATACCTCCACACCATAACCACATAGTGACTGAATAATACCCCCTTACTGTTACTGAATAATACCACCACACGATAACCACATAGTGACTGAATAATACCCTTATACTGTTACTGAATAATACCTCCACACCATAACCACATAGTGACTGAATAATACCCCCATACTGTTAATGAATAATACCACCTCACCATAACCACATAGTGACTGAATAATACCCCCATACTGTTACGGAATAATACCTCCACACCATAACCACATAGTGACTGAATAATACCCCCTTACTGTTACTGAATAATACCACCACACCATAACCACATAGTGACTGAATAATACCCCCATACTGTTACTGAATAATACCTCCACACCATAACCACATAGTGACTGAATAATACCCCCATACTCTTACTGAATAATACCACCTCACCATAACCACATAGTGACTGAATAATACCCCCATACTGTTACGGAATAATACCACCACACCATAACCACATAGTGACTGAATAATACCCCCATACTGTTACTGAATAATACCTCCACACCATAACCACATAGTGACTGAATAATACCCCCATACTGTTACTGAATAATACCACCACACCATAACCACATAGTGACAATAATACCTCCATACTGTTACTGAATAATACCGCCACACCATAACCACATAGTGACTGAATAATACCCCCATACTGTTACTGAATAATACCTCCACACTATAACCACATAGTGACTGACTAATACCCCCATACTGTTACTGAATAATACCTCCACACCATAACCACATAGTGACTGAATAATACCCCCTTACTGTTACTGAATAATACCACCACACCATAACCACATAGTGACTGAATAATACCCCCATACTGTTACTGAATAATACCTCCACACCATAACCACATAGTGACTGAATAATACCCCCATACTGTTACTGAATAATACCTCCACACCATAACCACATAGTGACTGAATAATACCCCCATACTGTTACTGAATAATACCACCACACCATAACCACATAGTGACTGAATAATACCCCCATACTGTTACTGAATAATACCTCCACACCATAACCACATAGCGACTGAATAATACCCCCATACTGTTACGGAATAATACCTCCACACCATAACCACATAGTGACTGAATAATACCCCCATACTGTTACTGAATAATACCACCACACCACAACCACACAGTGACTGACTAATACCCCCATACTGTTACTGAATAATACCTCCACACCATAACCACATAGTGACTGAATAATACCCCCATACTGTTACTGAATAATACCACCTCACCATAACCACAGTGACTGAATAATACACCCATACCGTTACTGAATAATACTGTCACACCATAACCACATAGTGACTGACTAATACCCCCATACTGTTACTGAATAATACCACCTCACCATAACCACATAGTGACTGAATAATACCCCCATACTGTTACTGAATAATACCACCACATCATAAACACATAGTGACTGAATAATACCACCATACTGTTACTGAATAATAACCCTACACCATAACCACATAGTGACTGAATAATACCCCCATACTGATACTGAATAATAACCCTACACCATAACCACATAGTGACTGAATAATACCCCCATACTGTTACTGAATAATACCTCCACACCATAACCACATAGTGACTGAATAATACCCCCATACTGTTACTGAATAATACCACCACACCATAACCACATAGTGACTGAATAATATCCCCATACTGTTACTGAATAATACCTCCACACCATAACCACATAGTGACTGAATAATACCCGCATACTGTTACTGAATAATACCACCACACCATAACCACATAGTGACTGAATGATACCCCCATACTGATACTGAATAATACCTCCACACCATAACCACATAGTGACTGAATAATACCTCCCATACTGTTACTGATACCACCACACCATAACCACATAGTGACTGAATAATACCCCCATACTGTTACTGACTAATACCACCATACCATAACCACATAGTGACTGAATAATACCCCATACTATTACTGACTAATACCACCACACCATAACCACATAGTGACTGAATAATACCCCCATACTGTTACTGAATAATACCACCACACCATAACCACATAGTGACTGAATAATACCCCATACTGTTACTGAATAATACCACCACACCATAACCACATAGTGACTGAATAATACCCCCATACTGTTACTGAATAATACCGCCACACCATAACCACATAGTGACTGACTAATACCAACATACTGTTACTGAATAATACCACCACACCATAACCACATAGTGACTGAATAATACCACCATACTGTTAATGAATAATAGCCCCACACCATAACCACATAGTGACTGAATAATACCCCCATACTGTTACTGAATAATACCTCCACACCATAACCACATAGTGACAGAATAATACCCCCATACTGTTACTGAATAATACCACCACACCATAACCACATAGTGACTGAATAATACCCCCATACTGTTACTGAATAATACCACCACACCATAACCACATAGTGACTGAATAATACCACCATACTGTTACTGAATAATATCTCTACACCATAACCACATAGTGACTGAATAATACCCCCATACTGTTACTGAATAATACCCCCACACCATAACCACATAGTGACTGAATAATACCCCCATACTGTTACTGAATAATACCTCCACACCATAACCACATAGTAACTGAATAATACCTCCACACCATAACCACATAGTGACTGAATAATACCCCCATACTGTTACTGAATAATACCCCCACACCATAACCACATAGTGACTGAATAATACCCCCATACTGTTACTGAATAATACCACCACACCATAACCACATAGTGACTGAATAATACCCCCATACTGTTACTGAATAATACCTCTACACCATAACCACAGTGACTAAATAATACCCCCATACTGTTACTGAATAATACCCCCACACCATAACCACATAGTGACTGAATAATACCCCCATACTGTTACTGAATAATACCTCCACACCATAACCACAGTGACTAAATTATACCCCCATACTGTTACTGAATAATACCACCACACCATAACCACATAGTGACTGAATAATACCCCATACTGTTACTGAATAATACCGCCAAACTATAACCACATAGTGAATGAATACCCCCATACTGTTACTGAATAATACCCCCACACCATAACCACATAGTGACTGAATAATACCCCCATACTGTTACTGAATAATACCCCCACACCATAACCACATAGTGACTGAATAATACCACCATACTGTTACTGAATAATACCACCACACCATAACCACATAGTGACTGAATAATACCACCATACTGTTACTGAATAATACCGCCACACCATAACCACATAGTGACTGACTAATACCCCCATACTGTTATTGAATAATACCACCACACCATAACCACATAGTGACAGACTAATACCTCCATACTGTTACTGAATAATACCTCCACACCATAACAGATAGTGACTGACTAATACCCCCATACTGTTACTGAATAATTCCACCACACCATAAACACATAGTGACTGAATAATACCCCCATACTGTTACTGAATAATACCACCAAACCATAACCACATAGTGACTGAATAATACCCCATACTGTTACTGAATAATACCACCTCACCATAACCACATAGTGACTGAATAATACCCCCATACTGTTACTGAATAATACCCCCACACCATAACCACATAGTGACTGAATAATACCCCCATACTGTTACTGAATAATACCACCTCACCATAACCACATAGTGACTGAATAATACCCCCATACTGTTACTGAATAATACCGCCACAGCATAACCACATAGTGACTGAATAATACCCCCATTCTGTTACTAAATAATACCACCACACCACAACCACACAGTGACTGACTAATACCCCCATACTGTTACTGAATAATACCTCCACACCATACCCACATAGTGATTGAATAATACCCCCATACTGTTACAGATAATACCACCACACCATAACCACATAGTGACTGAATAATACCCCATACAGTTACTGAATAATACCTCCACACCATAACCACATAGTGACTGAATAATACCCCCATACTGTTACTGAATAATACCACCACACCATAACCACATAATGACTGAATAATACCCCCATACTGTTACTGAATAATACCACCACACCATAACCACATAGTGACTGAATAATACCACCATACTGTTACTGAATAATACCACCACACCATAACCACATAGTGACTGAATAATACCCCCATACTGTTACTGAATAATATCACCACACCATAACCACATAGTGACTGACTAATACCCCCATATTGTTACTGAATAATACCACCACATCATAACCACATAGTGACTAAATAATACCCTATACTGTTACTGAATAATACCTCCACACCATAAGCACATAGTGACTGAATAATACCCCCATACTGTTACTGAATAATACCGCCACACCATAACCACATAGTGACTGAATAATACCCCCATACTGTTACGGAATAATACCTCCACACCATAACCACATAGTGACTGAATAATACCCCCATACTGTTACTGAATAATACCACCACACCATAACCACATAGTGACAATAATACCTCCATACTGTTACTGAATAATACCGCCACACCATAACCACATAGTGACTGAATAATACCCCCATACTGTTACTGAATAATACCTCCACACTATAACCACATAGTGACTGACTAATACCCCCATACTGTTACTGAATAATACCTCCACACCATAACCACATAGTGACTGAATAATACCCCCTTACTGTTACTGAATAATACCACCACACCATAACCACATAGTGACTGAATAATACCCCCATACTGTTACTGAATAATACCTCCACACCATAACCACATAGTGACTGAATAATACCCCCATACTGTTACTGAATAATACCTCCACATCATAACCACATAGTGACTGAATAATACCCCCATACTGTTACTGAATAATACCACCACACCATAACCACATAGTGACTGAATAATACCCCCATACTGTTACTGAATAATACCTCCACACCATAACCACATAGCGACTGAATAATACCCCCATACTGTTACGGAATAATACCTCCACACCATAACCACATAGTGACTGAATAATACCCCCATACTGTTACTGAATAATACCACCACACCACAACCACACAGTGACTGACTAATACCCCCATACTGTTACTGAATAATACCTCCACACCATAACCACATAGTGACTGAATAATACCCCCATACTGTTACTGAATAATACCACCTCACCATAACCACAGTGACTGAATAATACACCCATACCGTTACTGAATAATACTGTCACACCATAACCACATAGTGACTGACTAATACCCCCATACTGTTACTGAATAATACCACCTCACCATAACCACATAGTGACTGAATAATACCCCCATACTGTTACTGAATAATACCACCACATCATAAACACATAGTGACTGAATAATACCACCATACTGTTACTGAATAATAACCCTACACCATAACCACATAGTGACTGAATAATACCCCCATACTGATACTGAATAATAACCCTACACCATAACCACATAGTGACTGAATAATACCCCCATACTGTTACTGAATAATACCTCCACACCATAACCACATAGTGACTGAATAATACCCCCATACTGTTACTGAATAATACCACCACACCATAACCACATAGTGACTGAATAATATCCCCATACTGTTACTGAATAATACCTCCACACCATAACCACATAGTGACTGAATAATACCCGCATACTGTTACTGAATAATACCACCACACCATAACCACATAGTGACTGAATGATACCCCCATACTGATACTGAATAATACCTCCACACCATAACCACATAGTGACTGAATAATACCTCCCATACTGTTACTGATACCACCACACCATAACCACATAGTGACTGAATAATACCCCCATACTGTTACTGACTAATACCACCATACCATAACCACATAGTGACTGAATAATACCCCATACTATTACTGACTAATACCACCACACCATAACCACATAGTGACTGAATAATACCCCCATACTGTTACTGAATAATACCACCACACCATAACCACATAGTGACTGAATAATACCCCATACTGTTACTGAATAATACCACCACACCATAACCACATAGTGACTGAATAATACCCCCATACTGTTACTGAATAATACCACCACACCATATCCACATAGTGACTGAATAATACCCCCATACTGTTACTGAATAATACCACCACACCATAACCACATAGTGACTGACTAATACCAACATACTGTTACTGAATAATACCACCACACCATAACCACATAGTGACTGAATAATACCACCATACTGTTAATGAATAATAGCCCCACACCATAACCACATAGTGACTGAATAATACCCCCATACTGTTACTGAATAATACCTCCACACCATAACCACATAGTGACAGAATAATACCCCCATATTGTTACTGAATAATACCACCACATCATAACCACATAGTGACTAAATAATACCCTATACTGTTACTGAATAATACCTCCACACCATAAGCACATAGTGACTGAATAATACCCCCATACTGTTACTGAATAATACCGCCACACCATAACCACATAGTGACTGAATAATACCCCCATACTGTTACGGAATAATACCTCCACACCATAACCACATAGTGACTGAATAATACCCCCATACTGTTACTGAATAATACCACCACACCATAACCACATAGTGACAATAATACCTCCATACTGTTACTGAATAATACCGCCACACCATAACCACATAGTGACTGAATAATACCCCCATACTGTTACTGAATAATACCTCCACACTATAACCACATAGTGACTGACTAATACCCCCATACTGTTACTGAATAATACCTCCACACCATAACCACATAGTGACTGAATAATACCCCCTTACTGTTACTGAATAATACCACCACACCATAACCACATAGTGACTGAATAATACCCCCATACTGTTACTGAATAATACCTCCACACCATAACCACATAGTGACTGAATAATACCCCCATACTGTTACTGAATAATACCTCCACACCATAACCACATAGTGACTGAATAATACCCCCATACTGTTACTGAATAATACCACCACACCATAACCACATAGTGACTGAATAATACCCCCATACTGTTACTGAATAATACCTCCACACCATAACCACATAGCGACTGAATAATACCCCCATACTGTTACGGAATAATACCTCCACACCATAACCACATAGTGACTGAATAATACCCCCATACTGTTACTGAATAATACCACCACACCACAACCACACAGTGACTGACTAATACCCCCATACTGTTACTGAATAATACCTCCACACCATAACCACATAGTGACTGAATAATACCCCCATACTGTTACTGAATAATACCACCTCACCATAACCACAGTGACTGAATAATACACCCATACCGTTACTGAATAATACTGTCACACCATAACCACATAGTGACTGACTAATACCCCCATACTGTTACTGAATAATACCACCTCACCATAACCACATAGTGACTGAATAATACCCCCATACTGTTACTGAATAATACCACCACATCATAAACACATAGTGACTGAATAATACCACCATACTGTTACTGAATAATAACCCTACACCATAACCACATAGTGACTGAATAATACCCCCATACTGATACTGAATAATAACCCTACACCATAACCACATAGTGACTGAATAATACCCCCATACTGTTACTGAATAATACCTCCACACCATAACCACATAGTGACTGAATAATACCCCCATACTGTTACTGAATAATACCACCACACCATAACCACATAGTGACAGACTAATACCTCCATACTGTTACTGAATAATACCTCCACACCATAACAGATAGTGACTGACTAATACCCCCATACTGTTACTGAATAATTCCACCACACCATAAACACATAGTGACTGAATAATACCCCCATACTGTTACTGAATAATACCACCAAACCATAACCACATAGTGACTGAATAATACCCCATACTGTTACTGAATAATACCACCTCACCATAACCACATAGTGACTGAATAATACCCCCATACTGTTACTGAATAATACCCCCACACCATAACCACATAGTGACTGAATAATACCCCCATACTGTTACTGAATAATACCACCTCACCATAACCACATAGTGACTGAATAATACCCCCATACTGTTACTGAATAATACCGCCACAGCATAACCACATAGTGACTGAATAATACCCCCATTCTGTTACTAAATAATACCACCACACCACAACCACACAGTGACTGACTAATACCCCCATACTGTTACTGAATAATACCTCCACACCATACCCACATAGTGATTGAATAATACCCCCATACTGTTACAGATAATACCACCACACCATAACCACATAGTGACTGAATAATACCCCATACAGTTACTGAATAATACCTCCACACCATAACCACATAGTGACTGAATAATACCCCCATACTGTTACTGAATAATACCACCACACCATAACCACATAATGACTGAATAATACCCCCATACTGTTACTGAATAATACCACCACACCATAACCACATAGTGACTGAATAATACCACCATACTGTTACTGAATAATACCACCACACCATAACCACATAGTGACTGAATAATACCCCCATACTGTTACTGAATAATATCACCACACCATAACCACATAGTGACTGACTAATACCCCCATATTGTTACTGAATAATACCACCACATCATAACCACATAGTGACTAAATAATACCCTATACTGTTACTGAATAATACCTCCACACCATAAGCACATAGTGACTGAATAATACCCCCATACTGTTACTGAATAATACCGCCACACCATAACCACATAGTGACTGAATAATACCCCCATACTGTTACGGAATAATACCTCCACACCATAACCACATAGTGACTGAATAATACCCCCATACTGTTACTGAATAATACCACCACACCATAACCACATAGTGACAATAATACCTCCATACTGTTACTGAATAATACCGCCACACCATAACCACATAGTGACTGAATAATACCCCCATACTGTTACTGAATAATACCTCCACACTATAACCACATAGTGACTGACTAATACCCCCATACTGTTACTGAATAATACCTCCACACCATAACCACATAGTGACTGAATAATACCCCCTTACTGTTACTGAATAATACCACCACACCATAACCACATAGTGACTGAATAATACCCCCATACTGTTACTGAATAATACCTCCACACCATAACCACATAGTGACTGAATAATACCCCCATACTGTTACTGAATAATACCTCCACATCATAACCACATAGTGACTGAATAATACCCCCATACTGTTACTGAATAATACCACCACACCATAACCACATAGTGACTGAATAATACCCCCATACTGTTACTGAATAATACCTCCACACCATAACCACATAGCGACTGAATAATACCCCCATACTGTTACGGAATAATACCTCCACACCATAACCACATAGTGACTGAATAATACCCCCATACTGTTACTGAATAATACCACCACACCACAACCACACAGTGACTGACTAATACCCCCATACTGTTACTGAATAATACCTCCACACCATAACCACATAGTGACTGAATAATACCCCCATACTGTTACTGAATAATACCACCTCACCATAACCACAGTGACTGAATAATACACCCATACCGTTACTGAATAATACTGTCACACCATAACCACATAGTGACTGACTAATACCCCCATACTGTTACTGAATAATACCACCTCACCATAACCACATAGTGACTGAATAATACCCCCATACTGTTACTGAATAATACCACCACATCATAAACACATAGTGACTGAATAATACCACCATACTGTTACTGAATAATAACCCTACACCATAACCACATAGTGACTGAATAATACCCCCATACTGATACTGAATAATAACCCTACACCATAACCACATAGTGACTGAATAATACCCCCATACTGTTACTGAATAATACCTCCACACCATAACCACATAGTGACTGAATAATACCCCCATACTGTTACTGAATAATACCACCACACCATAACCACATAGTGACTGAATAATATCCCCATACTGTTACTGAATAATACCTCCACACCATAACCACATAGTGACTGAATAATACCCGCATACTGTTACTGAATAATACCACCACACCATAACCACATAGTGACTGAATGATACCCCCATACTGATACTGAATAATACCTCCACACCATAACCACATAGTGACTGAATAATACCTCCCATACTGTTACTGATACCACCACACCATAACCACATAGTGACTGAATAATACCCCCATACTGTTACTGACTAATACCACCATACCATAACCACATAGTGACTGAATAATACCCCATACTATTACTGACTAATACCACCACACCATAACCACATAGTGACTGAATAATACCCCCATACTGTTACTGAATAATACCACCACACCATAACCACATAGTGACTGAATAATACCCCATACTGTTACTGAATAATACCACCACACCATAACCACATAGTGACTGAATAATACCCCCATACTGTTACTGAATAATACCACCACACCATATCCACATAGTGACTGAATAATACCCCCATACTGTTACTGAATAATACCACCACACCATAACCACATAGTGACTGACTAATACCAACATACTGTTACTGAATAATACCACCACACCATAACCACATAGTGACTGAATAATACCACCATACTGTTAATGAATAATAGCCCCACACCATAACCACATAGTGACTGAATAATACCCCCATACTGTTACTGAATAATACCTCCACACCATAACCACATAGTGACAGAATAATACCCCCATATTGTTACTGAATAATACCACCACATCATAACCACATAGTGACTAAATAATACCCTATACTGTTACTGAATAATACCTCCACACCATAAGCACATAGTGACTGAATAATACCCCCATACTGTTACTGAATAATACCGCCACACCATAACCACATAGTGACTGAATAATACCCCCATACTGTTACGGAATAATACCTCCACACCATAACCACATAGTGACTGAATAATACCCCCATACTGTTACTGAATAATACCACCACACCATAACCACATAGTGACAATAATACCTCCATACTGTTACTGAATAATACCGCCACACCATAACCACATAGTGACTGAATAATACCCCCATACTGTTACTGAATAATACCTCCACACTATAACCACATAGTGACTGACTAATACCCCCATACTGTTACTGAATAATACCTCCACACCATAACCACATAGTGACTGAATAATACCCCCTTACTGTTACTGAATAATACCACCACACCATAACCACATAGTGACTGAATAATACCCCCATACTGTTACTGAATAATACCTCCACACCATAACCACATAGTGACTGAATAATACCCCCATACTGTTACTGAATAATACCTCCACACCATAACCACATAGTGACTGAATAATACCCCCATACTGTTACTGAATAATACCACCACACCATAACCACATAGTGACTGAATAATACCCCCATACTGTTACTGAATAATACCTCCACACCATAACCACATAGCGACTGAATAATACCCCCATACTGTTACGGAATAATACCTCCACACCATAACCACATAGTGACTGAATAATACCCCCATACTGTTACTGAATAATACCACCACACCACAACCACACAGTGACTGACTAATACCCCCATACTGTTACTGAATAATACCTCCACACCATAACCACATAGTGACTGAATAATACCCCCATACTGTTACTGAATAATACCACCTCACCATAACCACAGTGACTGAATAATACACCCATACCGTTACTGAATAATACTGTCACACCATAACCACATAGTGACTGACTAATACCCCCATACTGTTACTGAATAATACCACCTCACCATAACCACATAGTGACTGAATAATACCCCCATACTGTTACTGAATAATACCACCACATCATAAACACATAGTGACTGAATAATACCACCATACTGTTACTGAATAATAACCCTACACCATAACCACATAGTGACTGAATAATACCCCCATACTGATACTGAATAATAACCCTACACCATAACCACATAGTGACTGAATAATACCCCCATACTGTTACTGAATAATACCTCCACACCATAACCACATAGTGACTGAATAATACCCCCATACTGTTACTGAATAATACCACCACACCATAACCACATAGTGACTGAATAATATCCCCATACTGTTACTGAATAATACCACCACACCATAACCACATAGTGACTGAATAATATCCCCATACTGTTACTGAATAATACCACCACACCATAACCACATAGTGACTAATACCCCCATACTGTTACTGAATAATACCTCCACACCATAACCACATAGTGACTGAATAATACCCGCATACTGTTACTGAATAATACCACCACACCATAACCACATAGTGACTGAATGATACCCCCATACTGATACTGAATAATACCTCCACACCATAACCACATAGTGACTGAATAATACCTCCCATACTGTTACTGATACCACCACACCATAACCACATAGTGACTGAATAATACCCCCATACTGTTACTGACTAATACCACCATACCATAACCACATAGTGACTGAATAATACCCCATACTATTACTGACTAATACCACCACACCATAACCACATAGTGACTGAATAATACCCCCATACTGTTACTGAATAATACCACCACACCATAACCACATAGTGACTGAATAATACCCCATACTGTTACTGAATAATACCACCACACCATAACCACATAGTGACTGAATAATACCCCCATACTGTTACTGAATAATACCGCCACACCATAACCACATAGTGACTGACTAATACCAACATACTGTTACTGAATAATACCACCACACCATAACCACATAGTGACTGAATAATACCACCATACTGTTAATGAATAATAGCCCCACACCATAACCACATAGTGACTGAATAATACCCCCATACTGTTACTGAATAATACCTCCACACCATAACCACATAGTGACAGAATAATACCCCCATACTGTTACTGAATAATACCACCACACCATAACCACATAGTGACTGAATAATACCCCCATACTGTTACTGAATAATACCACCACACCATAACCACATAGTGACTGAATAATACCACCATACTGTTACTGAATAATATCTCTACACCATAACCACATAGTGACTGAATAATACCCCCATACTGTTACTGAATAATACCCCCACACCATAACCACATAGTGACTGAATAATACCCCCATACTGTTACTGAATAATACCTCCACACCATAACCACATAGTAACTGAATAATACCTCCACACCATAACCACATAGTGACTGAATAATACCCCCATACTGTTACTGAATAATACCCCCACACCATAACCACATAGTGACTGAATAATACCCCCATACTGTTACTGAATAATACCACCACACCATAACCACATAGTGACTGAATAATACCCCCATACTGTTACTGAATAATACCTCTACACCATAACCACAGTGACTAAATAATACCCCCATACTGTTACTGAATAATACCCCCACACCATAACCACATAGTGACTGAATAATACCCCCATACTGTTACTGAATAATACCTCCACACCATAACCACAGTGACTAAATAATACCCCCATACTGTTACTGAATAATACCACCACACCATAACCACATAGTGACTGAATAATACCCCATACTGTTACTGAATAATACCGCCAAACTATAACCACATAGTGAATGAATACCCCCATACTGTTACTGAATAATACCCCCACACCATAACCACATAGTGACTGAATAATACCCCCATACTGTTACTGAATAATACCCCCACACCATAACCACATAGTGACTGAATAATACCACCATACTGTTACTGAATAATACCACCACACCATAACCACATAGTGACTGAATAATACCACCATACTGTTACTGAATAATACCGCCACACCATAACCACATAGTGACTGACTAATACCCCCATACTGTTATTGAATAATACCACCACACCATAACCACATAGTGACAGACTAATACCTCCATACTGTTACTGAATAATACCTCCACACCATAACAGATAGTGACTGACTAATACCCCCATACTGTTACTGAATAATTCCACCACACCATAAACACATAGTGACTGAATAATACCCCATACTGTTACTGAATAATACCACCTCACCATAACCACATAGTGACTGAATAATACCCCCATACTGTTACTGAATAATACCACCAAACCATAACCACATAGTGACTGAATAATACCCCATACTGTTACTGAATAATACCACCTCACCATAACCACATAGTGACTGAATAATACCCCCATACTGTTACTGAATAATACCCCCACACCATAACCACATAGTGACTGAATAATACCCCCATACTGTTACTGAATAATACCACCTCACCATAACCACATAGTGACTGAATAATACCCCCATACTGTTACTGAATAATACCGCCACACCATAACCACATAGTGACTGCATAATACCACCATACTGTTACTGAATAATACCTCCACACCATAACCACATAGTGACTGAATAATACCCCCATACTGTTACTGAATAATACCCCCACACCATAACCACATAGTGACTGAATAATACCCCCATACTGTTACTGAATAATACCACCTCACCATAACCACATAGTGTCTGAATAATACCCCCATACTGTTACTGAATAATACCCCCACACCATAACCACATAGTGACTGCATAATACCACCATACTGTTACTGAATAATACCTCCACACCATAACCACATAGTGACTGAATAATACCCCCATACTGTTACTGAATAATACTGCCACACCATAACCACATAGTGACTGAATAATACCCCCATACTGTTACTGAATAATACTACCACACCATAACCACATAGTGACAATAATACCTTCATACTGTTACTGAATAATACCGCCACACCATAACCACATAGTAACTGAATAATACCACCACACCATAACCACATAGTAACTGAATAATACCCCCATACTGTTACTGAATAATACTGCCACACCATAACCACATAGTGACTGAATAATACCCCCATACTGTTACTGAATAATACTACCACACCATAACCACATAGTGACAATAATACCTTCATACTGTTACTGAATAATACCGCCACACCATAACCACATAGTGACTGAATAATACCCCCATACTGATACTAAATAATACCGCCACACCATAACCACAGTGACTGAATAATACCCCCATACTGATACTGAATAATACCTCCACACCATAACCACATAGTAACTGAATAATACCCCCATACTGTTACTGAATAATACCTCCACACCATAACCACATAGTGACTGAATAATACCCCCATACTGTTACTGAATAATACTGCCACACCATAACCACATAGTGACTGAATAATACCCCCATACTGTTACTGAATAATACTACCACACCATAACCACATAGTGACAATAATACCCCCATACTGTTACTGAATAATACCTCCACACCATAACCACATAGTGACTGAATAATACCCCCATACTGTTACTGAATAATACCTCCACACCATAACCACATAGTGACTGAATAATACCCCCTTACTGTTACTGAATAATACCACCACACGATAACCACATAGTGACTGAATAATACCCTTATACTGTTACTGAATAATACCTCCACACCATAACCACATAGTGACTGAATAATACCCCCATACTGTTAATGAATAATACCACCTCACCATAACCACATAGTGACTGAATAATACCCCCATACTGTTACGGAATAATACCTCCACACCATAACCACATAGTGACTGAATAATACCCCCTTACTGTTACTGAATAATACCACCACACCATAACCACATAGTGACTGAATAATACCCCCATACTGTTACTGAATAATACCTCCACACCATAACCACATAGTGACTGAATAATACCCCCATACTCTTACTGAATAATACCACCTCACCATAACCACATAGTGACTGAATAATACCCCCATACTGTTACGGAATAATACCACCACACCATAACCACATAGTGACTGAATAATACCCCCATACTGTTACTGAATAATACCTCCACACCATAACCACATAGTGACTGAATAATACCCCCATACTGTTACTGAATAATACCACCACACCATAACCACATAGTGACAATAATACCTCCATACTGTTACTGAATAATACCGCCACACCATAACCACATAGTGACTGAATAATACCCCCATACTGTTACTGAATAATACCTCCACACTATAACCACATAGTGACTGACTAATACCCCCATACTGTTACTGAATAATACCTCCACACCATAACCACATAGTGACTGAATAATACCCCCTTACTGTTACTGAATAATACCACCACACCATAACCACATAGTGACTGAATAATACCCCCATACTGTTACTGAATAATACCTCCACACCATAACCACATAGTGACTGAATAATACCCCCATACTGTTACTGAATAATACCTCCACACCATAACCACATAGTGACTGAATAATACCCCCATACTGTTACTGAATAATACCACCACACCATAACCACATAGTGACTGAATAATACCCCCATACTGTTACTGAATAATACCTCCACACCATAACCACATAGCGACTGAATAATACCCCCATACTGTTACGGAATAATACCTCCACACCATAACCACATAGTGACTGAATAATACCCCCATACTGTTACTGAATAATACCACCACACCACAACCACACAGTGACTGACTAATACCCCCATACTGTTACTGAATAATACCTCCACACCATAACCACATAGTGACTGAATAATACCCCCATACTGTTACTGAATAATACCACCTCACCATAACCACAGTGACTGAATAATACACCCATACCGTTACTGAATAATACTGTCACACCATAACCACATAGTGACTGACTAATACCCCCATACTGTTACTGAATAATACCACCTCACCATAACCACATAGTGACTGAATAATACCCCCATACTGTTACTGAATAATACCACCACATCATAAACACATAGTGACTGAATAATACCACCATACTGTTACTGAATAATAACCCTACACCATAACCACATAGTGACTGAATAATACCCCCATACTGATACTGAATAATAACCCTACACCATAACCACATAGTGACTGAATAATACCCCCATACTGTTACTGAATAATACCTCCACACCATAACCACATAGTGACTGAATAATACCCCCATACTGTTACTGAATAATACCACCACACCATAACCACATAGTGACTGAATAATATCCCCATACTGTTACTGAATAATACCTCCACACCATAACCACATAGTGACTGAATAATACCCGCATACTGTTACTGAATAATACCACCACACCATAACCACATAGTGACTGAATGATACCCCCATACTGATACTGAATAATACCTCCACACCATAACCACATAGTGACTGAATAATACCTCCCATACTGTTACTGATACCACCACACCATAACCACATAGTGACTGAATAATACCCCCATACTGTTACTGACTAATACCACCATACCATAACCACATAGTGACTGAATAATACCCCATACTATTACTGACTAATACCACCACACCATAACCACATAGTGACTGAATAATACCCCCATACTGTTACTGAATAATACCACCACACCATAACCACATAGTGACTGAATAATACCCCATACTGTTACTGAATAATACCACCACACCATAACCACATAGTGACTGAATAATACCCCCATACTGTTACTGAATAATACCGCCACACCATAACCACATAGTGACTGACTAATACCAACATACTGTTACTGAATAATACCACCACACCATAACCACATAGTGACTGAATAATACCACCATACTGTTAATGAATAATAGCCCCACACCATAACCACATAGTGACTGAATAATACCCCCATACTGTTACTGAATAATACCTCCACACCATAACCACATAGTGACAGAATAATACCCCCATACTGTTACTGAATAATACCACCACACCATAACCACATAGTGACTGAATAATACCCCCATACTGTTACTGAATAATACCACCACACCATAACCACATAGTGACTGAATAATACCACCATACTGTTACTGAATAATATCTCTACACCATAACCACATAGTGACTGAATAATACCCCCATACTGTTACTGAATAATACCCCCACACCATAACCACATAGTGACTGAATAATACCCCCATACTGTTACTGAATAATACCTCCACACCATAACCACATAGTAACTGAATAATACCTCCACACCATAACCACATAGTGACTGAATAATACCCCCATACTGTTACTGAATAATACCCCCACACCATAACCACATAGTGACTGAATAATACCCCCATACTGTTACTGAATAATACCACCACACCATAACCACATAGTGACTGAATAATACCCCCATACTGTTACTGAATAATACCTCTACACCATAACCACAGTGACTAAATAATACCCCCATACTGTTACTGAATAATACCCCCACACCATAACCACATAGTGACTGAATAATACCCCCATACTGTTACTGAATAATACCTCCACACCATAACCACAGTGACTAAATTATACCCCCATACTGTTACTGAATAATACCACCACACCATAACCACATAGTGACTGAATAATACCCCATACTGTTACTGAATAATACCGCCAAACTATAACCACATAGTGAATGAATACCCCCATACTGTTACTGAATAATACCCCCACACCATAACCACATAGTGACTGAATAATACCCCCATACTGTTACTGAATAATACCCCCACACCATAACCACATAGTGACTGAATAATACCACCATACTGTTACTGAATAATACCACCACACCATAACCACATAGTGACTGAATAATACCACCATACTGTTACTGAATAATACCGCCACACCATAACCACATAGTGACTGACTAATACCCCCATACTGTTATTGAATAATACCACCACACCATAACCACATAGTGACAGACTAATACCTCCATACTGTTACTGAATAATACCTCCACACCATAACAGATAGTGACTGACTAATACCCCCATACTGTTACTGAATAATTCCACCACACCATAAACACATAGTGACTGAATAATACCCCCATACTGTTACTGAATAATACCACCAAACCATAACCACATAGTGACTGAATAATACCCCATACTGTTACTGAATAATACCACCTCACCATAACCACATAGTGACTGAATAATACCCCCATACTGTTACTGAATAATACCCCCACACCATAACCACATAGTGACTGAATAATACCCCCATACTGTTACTGAATAATACCACCTCACCATAACCACATAGTGACTGAATAATACCCCCATACTGTTACTGAATAATACCGCCACAGCATAACCACATAGTGACTGAATAATACCCCCATTCTGTTACTAAATAATACCACCACACCACAACCACACAGTGACTGACTAATACCCCCATACTGTTACTGAATAATACCTCCACACCATACCCACATAGTGATTGAATAATACCCCCATACTGTTACAGATAATACCACCACACCATAACCACATAGTGACTGAATAATACCCCATACAGTTACTGAATAATACCTCCACACCATAACCACATAGTGACTGAATAATACCCCCATACTGTTACTGAATAATACCACCACACCATAACCACATAATGACTGAATAATACCCCCATACTGTTACTGAATAATACCACCACACCATAACCACATAGTGACTGAATAATACCACCATACTGTTACTGAATAATACCACCACACCATAACCACATAGTGACTGAATAATACCCCCATACTGTTACTGAATAATATCACCACACCATAACCACATAGTGACTGACTAATACCCCCATATTGTTACTGAATAATACCACCACATCATAACCACATAGTGACTAAATAATACCCTATACTGTTACTGAATAATACCTCCACACCATAAGCACATAGTGACTGAATAATACCCCCATACTGTTACTGAATAATACCGCCACACCATAACCACATAGTGACTGAATAATACCCCCATACTGTTACGGAATAATACCTCCACACCATAACCACATAGTGACTGAATAATACCCCCATACTGTTACTGAATAATACCACCACACCATAACCACATAGTGACAATAATACCTCCATACTGTTACTGAATAATACCGCCACACCATAACCACATAGTGACTGAATAATACCCCCATACTGTTACTGAATAATACCTCCACACTATAACCACATAGTGACTGACTAATACCCCCATACTGTTACTGAATAATACCTCCACACCATAACCACATAGTGACTGAATAATACCCCCTTACTGTTACTGAATAATACCACCACACCATAACCACATAGTGACTGAATAATACCCCCATACTGTTACTGAATAATACCTCCACACCATAACCACATAGTGACTGAATAATACCCCCATACTGTTACTGAATAATACCTCCACATCATAACCACATAGTGACTGAATAATACCCCCATACTGTTACTGAATAATACCACCACACCATAACCACATAGTGACTGAATAATACCCCCATACTGTTACTGAATAATACCTCCACACCATAACCACATAGCGACTGAATAATACCCCCATACTGTTACGGAATAATACCTCCACACCATAACCACATAGTGACTGAATAATACCCCCATACTGTTACTGAATAATACCACCACACCACAACCACACAGTGACTGACTAATACCCCCATACTGTTACTGAATAATACCTCCACACCATAACCACATAGTGACTGAATAATACCCCCATACTGTTACTGAATAATACCACCTCACCATAACCACAGTGACTGAATAATACACCCATACCGTTACTGAATAATACTGTCACACCATAACCACATAGTGACTGACTAATACCCCCATACTGTTACTGAATAATACCACCTCACCATAACCACATAGTGACTGAATAATACCCCCATACTGTTACTGAATAATACCACCACATCATAAACACATAGTGACTGAATAATACCACCATACTGTTACTGAATAATAACCCTACACCATAACCACATAGTGACTGAATAATACCCCCATACTGATACTGAATAATAACCCTACACCATAACCACATAGTGACTGAATAATACCCCCATACTGTTACTGAATAATACCTCCACACCATAACCACATAGTGACTGAATAATACCCCCATACTGTTACTGAATAATACCACCACACCATAACCACATAGTGACTGAATAATATCCCCATACTGTTACTGAATAATACCTCCACACCATAACCACATAGTGACTGAATAATACCCGCATACTGTTACTGAATAATACCACCACACCATAACCACATAGTGACTGAATGATACCCCCATACTGATACTGAATAATACCTCCACACCATAACCACATAGTGACTGAATAATACCTCCCATACTGTTACTGATACCACCACACCATAACCACATAGTGACTGAATAATACCCCCATACTGTTACTGACTAATACCACCATACCATAACCACATAGTGACTGAATAATACCCCATACTATTACTGACTAATACCACCACACCATAACCACATAGTGACTGAATAATACCCCCATACTGTTACTGAATAATACCACCACACCATAACCACATAGTGACTGAATAATACCCCATACTGTTACTGAATAATACCACCACACCATAACCACATAGTGACTGAATAATACCCCCATACTGTTACTGAATAATACCACCACACCATATCCACATAGTGACTGAATAATACCCCCATACTGTTACTGAATAATACCACCACACCATAACCACATAGTGACTGACTAATACCAACATACTGTTACTGAATAATACCACCACACCATAACCACATAGTGACTGAATAATACCACCATACTGTTAATGAATAATAGCCCCACACCATAACCACATAGTGACTGAATAATACCCCCATACTGTTACTGAATAATACCTCCACACCATAACCACATAGTGACAGAATAATACCCCCATATTGTTACTGAATAATACCACCACATCATAACCACATAGTGACTAAATAATACCCTATACTGTTACTGAATAATACCTCCACACCATAAGCACATAGTGACTGAATAATACCCCCATACTGTTACTGAATAATACCGCCACACCATAACCACATAGTGACTGAATAATACCCCCATACTGTTACGGAATAATACCTCCACACCATAACCACATAGTGACTGAATAATACCCCCATACTGTTACTGAATAATACCACCACACCATAACCACATAGTGACAATAATACCTCCATACTGTTACTGAATAATACCGCCACACCATAACCACATAGTGACTGAATAATACCCCCATACTGTTACTGAATAATACCTCCACACTATAACCACATAGTGACTGACTAATACCCCCATACTGTTACTGAATAATACCTCCACACCATAACCACATAGTGACTGAATAATACCCCCTTACTGTTACTGAATAATACCACCACACCATAACCACATAGTGACTGAATAATACCCCCATACTGTTACTGAATAATACCTCCACACCATAACCACATAGTGACTGAATAATACCCCCATACTGTTACTGAATAATACCTCCACACCATAACCACATAGTGACTGAATAATACCCCCATACTGTTACTGAATAATACCACCACACCATAACCACATAGTGACTGAATAATACCCCCATACTGTTACTGAATAATACCTCCACACCATAACCACATAGCGACTGAATAATACCCCCATACTGTTACGGAATAATACCTCCACACCATAACCACATAGTGACTGAATAATACCCCCATACTGTTACTGAATAATACCACCACACCACAACCACACAGTGACTGACTAATACCCCCATACTGTTACTGAATAATACCTCCACACCATAACCACATAGTGACTGAATAATACCCCCATACTGTTACTGAATAATACCACCTCACCATAACCACAGTGACTGAATAATACACCCATACCGTTACTGAATAATACTGTCACACCATAACCACATAGTGACTGACTAATACCCCCATACTGTTACTGAATAATACCACCTCACCATAACCACATAGTGACTGAATAATACCCCCATACTGTTACTGAATAATACCACCACATCATAAACACATAGTGACTGAATAATACCACCATACTGTTACTGAATAATAACCCTACACCATAACCACATAGTGACTGAATAATACCCCCATACTGATACTGAATAATAACCCTACACCATAACCACATAGTGACTGAATAATACCCCCATACTGTTACTGAATAATACCTCCACACCATAACCACATAGTGACTGAATAATACCCCCATACTGTTACTGAATAATACCACCACACCATAACCACATAGTGACAGACTAATACCTCCATACTGTTACTGAATAATACCTCCACACCATAACAGATAGTGACTGACTAATACCCCCATACTGTTACTGAATAATTCCACCACACCATAAACACATAGTGACTGAATAATACCCCCATACTGTTACTGAATAATACCACCAAACCATAACCACATAGTGACTGAATAATACCCCATACTGTTACTGAATAATACCACCTCACCATAACCACATAGTGACTGAATAATACCCCCATACTGTTACTGAATAATACCCCCACACCATAACCACATAGTGACTGAATAATACCCCCATACTGTTACTGAATAATACCACCTCACCATAACCACATAGTGACTGAATAATACCCCCATACTGTTACTGAATAATACCGCCACAGCATAACCACATAGTGACTGAATAATACCCCCATTCTGTTACTAAATAATACCACCACACCACAACCACACAGTGACTGACTAATACCCCCATACTGTTACTGAATAATACCTCCACACCATACCCACATAGTGATTGAATAATACCCCCATACTGTTACAGATAATACCACCACACCATAACCACATAGTGACTGAATAATACCCCATACAGTTACTGAATAATACCTCCACACCATAACCACATAGTGACTGAATAATACCCCCATACTGTTACTGAATAATACCACCACACCATAACCACATAATGACTGAATAATACCCCCATACTGTTACTGAATAATACCACCACACCATAACCACATAGTGACTGAATAATACCACCATACTGTTACTGAATAATACCACCACACCATAACCACATAGTGACTGAATAATACCCCCATACTGTTACTGAATAATATCACCACACCATAACCACATAGTGACTGACTAATACCCCCATATTGTTACTGAATAATACCACCACATCATAACCACATAGTGACTAAATAATACCCTATACTGTTACTGAATAATACCTCCACACCATAAGCACATAGTGACTGAATAATACCCCCATACTGTTACTGAATAATACCGCCACACCATAACCACATAGTGACTGAATAATACCCCCATACTGTTACGGAATAATACCTCCACACCATAACCACATAGTGACTGAATAATACCCCCATACTGTTACTGAATAATACCACCACACCATAACCACATAGTGACAATAATACCTCCATACTGTTACTGAATAATACCGCCACACCATAACCACATAGTGACTGAATAATACCCCCATACTGTTACTGAATAATACCTCCACACTATAACCACATAGTGACTGACTAATACCCCCATACTGTTACTGAATAATACCTCCACACCATAACCACATAGTGACTGAATAATACCCCCTTACTGTTACTGAATAATACCACCACACCATAACCACATAGTGACTGAATAATACCCCCATACTGTTACTGAATAATACCTCCACACCATAACCACATAGTGACTGAATAATACCCCCATACTGTTACTGAATAATACCTCCACATCATAACCACATAGTGACTGAATAATACCCCCATACTGTTACTGAATAATACCACCACACCATAACCACATAGTGACTGAATAATACCCCCATACTGTTACTGAATAATACCTCCACACCATAACCACATAGCGACTGAATAATACCCCCATACTGTTACGGAATAATACCTCCACACCATAACCACATAGTGACTGAATAATACCCCCATACTGTTACTGAATAATACCACCACACCACAACCACACAGTGACTGACTAATACCCCCATACTGTTACTGAATAATACCTCCACACCATAACCACATAGTGACTGAATAATACCCCCATACTGTTACTGAATAATACCACCTCACCATAACCACAGTGACTGAATAATACACCCATACCGTTACTGAATAATACTGTCACACCATAACCACATAGTGACTGACTAATACCCCCATACTGTTACTGAATAATACCACCTCACCATAACCACATAGTGACTGAATAATACCCCCATACTGTTACTGAATAATACCACCACATCATAAACACATAGTGACTGAATAATACCACCATACTGTTACTGAATAATAACCCTACACCATAACCACATAGTGACTGAATAATACCCCCATACTGATACTGAATAATAACCCTACACCATAACCACATAGTGACTGAATAATACCCCCATACTGTTACTGAATAATACCTCCACACCATAACCACATAGTGACTGAATAATACCCCCATACTGTTACTGAATAATACCACCACACCATAACCACATAGTGACTGAATAATATCCCCATACTGTTACTGAATAATACCTCCACACCATAACCACATAGTGACTGAATAATACCCGCATACTGTTACTGAATAATACCACCACACCATAACCACATAGTGACTGAATGATACCCCCATACTGATACTGAATAATACCTCCACACCATAACCACATAGTGACTGAATAATACCTCCCATACTGTTACTGATACCACCACACCATAACCACATAGTGACTGAATAATACCCCCATACTGTTACTGACTAATACCACCATACCATAACCACATAGTGACTGAATAATACCCCATACTATTACTGACTAATACCACCACACCATAACCACATAGTGACTGAATAATACCCCCATACTGTTACTGAATAATACCACCACACCATAACCACATAGTGACTGAATAATACCCCATACTGTTACTGAATAATACCACCACACCATAACCACATAGTGACTGAATAATACCCCCATACTGTTACTGAATAATACCACCACACCATATCCACATAGTGACTGAATAATACCCCCATACTGTTACTGAATAATACCACCACACCATAACCACATAGTGACTGACTAATACCAACATACTGTTACTGAATAATACCACCACACCATAACCACATAGTGACTGAATAATACCACCATACTGTTAATGAATAATAGCCCCACACCATAACCACATAGTGACTGAATAATACCCCCATACTGTTACTGAATAATACCTCCACACCATAACCACATAGTGACAGAATAATACCCCCATATTGTTACTGAATAATACCACCACATCATAACCACATAGTGACTAAATAATACCCTATACTGTTACTGAATAATACCTCCACACCATAAGCACATAGTGACTGAATAATACCCCCATACTGTTACTGAATAATACCGCCACACCATAACCACATAGTGACTGAATAATACCCCCATACTGTTACGGAATAATACCTCCACACCATAACCACATAGTGACTGAATAATACCCCCATACTGTTACTGAATAATACCACCACACCATAACCACATAGTGACAATAATACCTCCATACTGTTACTGAATAATACCGCCACACCATAACCACATAGTGACTGAATAATACCCCCATACTGTTACTGAATAATACCTCCACACTATAACCACATAGTGACTGACTAATACCCCCATACTGTTACTGAATAATACCTCCACACCATAACCACATAGTGACTGAATAATACCCCCTTACTGTTACTGAATAATACCACCACACCATAACCACATAGTGACTGAATAATACCCCCATACTGTTACTGAATAATACCTCCACACCATAACCACATAGTGACTGAATAATACCCCCATACTGTTACTGAATAATACCTCCACACCATAACCACATAGTGACTGAATAATACCCCCATACTGTTACTGAATAATACCACCACACCATAACCACATAGTGACTGAATAATACCCCCATACTGTTACTGAATAATACCTCCACACCATAACCACATAGCGACTGAATAATACCCCCATACTGTTACGGAATAATACCTCCACACCATAACCACATAGTGACTGAATAATACCCCCATACTGTTACTGAATAATACCACCACACCACAACCACACAGTGACTGACTAATACCCCCATACTGTTACTGAATAATACCTCCACACCATAACCACATAGTGACTGAATAATACCCCCATACTGTTACTGAATAATACCACCTCACCATAACCACAGTGACTGAATAATACACCCATACCGTTACTGAATAATACTGTCACACCATAACCACATAGTGACTGACTAATACCCCCATACTGTTACTGAATAATACCACCTCACCATAACCACATAGTGACTGAATAATACCCCCATACTGTTACTGAATAATACCACCACATCATAAACACATAGTGACTGAATAATACCACCATACTGTTACTGAATAATAACCCTACACCATAACCACATAGTGACTGAATAATACCCCCATACTGATACTGAATAATAACCCTACACCATAACCACATAGTGACTGAATAATACCCCCATACTGTTACTGAATAATACCTCCACACCATAACCACATAGTGACTGAATAATACCCCCATACTGTTACTGAATAATACCACCACACCATAACCACATAGTGACTGAATAATATCCCCATACTGTTACTGAATAATACCACCACACCATAACCACATAGTGACTGAATAATATCCCCATACTGTTACTGAATAATACCACCACACCATAACCACATAGTGACTAATACCCCCATACTGTTACTGAATAATACCTCCACACCATAACCACATAGTGACTGAATAATACCCGCATACTGTTACTGAATAATACCACCACACCATAACCACATAGTGACTGAATGATACCCCCATACTGATACTGAATAATACCTCCACACCATAACCACATAGTGACTGAATAATACCTCCCATACTGTTACTGATACCACCACACCATAACCACATAGTGACTGAATAATACCCCCATACTGTTACTGACTAATACCACCATACCATAACCACATAGTGACTGAATAATACCCCATACTATTACTGACTAATACCACCACACCATAACCACATAGTGACTGAATAATACCCCCATACTGTTACTGAATAATACCACCACACCATAACCACATAGTGACTGAATAATACCCCATACTGTTACTGAATAATACCACCACACCATAACCACATAGTGACTGAATAATACCCCCATACTGTTACTGAATAATACCGCCACACCATAACCACATAGTGACTGACTAATACCAACATACTGTTACTGAATAATACCACCACACCATAACCACATAGTGACTGAATAATACCACCATACTGTTAATGAATAATAGCCCCACACCATAACCACATAGTGACTGAATAATACCCCCATACTGTTACTGAATAATACCTCCACACCATAACCACATAGTGACAGAATAATACCCCCATACTGTTACTGAATAATACCACCACACCATAACCACATAGTGACTGAATAATACCCCCATACTGTTACTGAATAATACCACCACACCATAACCACATAGTGACTGAATAATACCACCATACTGTTACTGAATAATATCTCTACACCATAACCACATAGTGACTGAATAATACCCCCATACTGTTACTGAATAATACCCCCACACCATAACCACATAGTGACTGAATAATACCCCCATACTGTTACTGAATAATACCTCCACACCATAACCACATAGTAACTGAATAATACCTCCACACCATAACCACATAGTGACTGAATAATACCCCCATACTGTTACTGAATAATACCCCCACACCATAACCACATAGTGACTGAATAATACCCCCATACTGTTACTGAATAATACCACCACACCATAACCACATAGTGACTGAATAATACCCCCATACTGTTACTGAATAATACCTCTACACCATAACCACAGTGACTAAATAATACCCCCATACTGTTACTGAATAATACCCCCACACCATAACCACATAGTGACTGAATAATACCCCCATACTGTTACTGAATAATACCTCCACACCATAACCACAGTGACTAAATAATACCCCCATACTGTTACTGAATAATACCACCACACCATAACCACATAGTGACTGAATAATACCCCATACTGTTACTGAATAATACCGCCAAACTATAACCACATAGTGAATGAATACCCCCATACTGTTACTGAATAATACCCCCACACCATAACCACATAGTGACTGAATAATACCCCCATACTGTTACTGAATAATACCCCCACACCATAACCACATAGTGACTGAATAATACCACCATACTGTTACTGAATAATACCACCACACCATAACCACATAGTGACTGAATAATACCACCATACTGTTACTGAATAATACCGCCACACCATAACCACATAGTGACTGACTAATACCCCCATACTGTTATTGAATAATACCACCACACCATAACCACATAGTGACAGACTAATACCTCCATACTGTTACTGAATAATACCTCCACACCATAACAGATAGTGACTGACTAATACCCCCATACTGTTACTGAATAATTCCACCACACCATAAACACATAGTGACTGAATAATACCCCATACTGTTACTGAATAATACCACCTCACCATAACCACATAGTGACTGAATAATACCCCCATACTGTTACTGAATAATACCACCAAACCATAACCACATAGTGACTGAATAATACCCCATACTGTTACTGAATAATACCACCTCACCATAACCACATAGTGACTGAATAATACCCCCATACTGTTACTGAATAATACCCCCACACCATAACCACATAGTGACTGAATAATACCCCCATACTGTTACTGAATAATACCACCTCACCATAACCACATAGTGACTGAATAATACCCCCATACTGTTACTGAATAATACCGCCACAGCATAACCACATAGTGACTGAATAATACCCCCATTCTGTTACTAAATAATACCACCACACCACAACCACACAGTGACTGACTAATACCCCCATACTGTTACTGAATAATACCTCCACACCATACCCACATAGTGATTGAATAATACCCCCATACTGTTACAGATAATACCACCACACCATAACCACATAGTGACTGAATAATACCCCATACAGTTACTGAATAATACCTCCACACCATAACCACATAGTGACTGAATAATACCCCCATACTGTTACTGAATAATACCACCACACCATAACCACATAATGACTGAATAATACCCCCATACTGTTACTGAATAATACCACCACACCATAACCACATAGTGACTGAATAATACCACCATACTGTTACTGAATAATACCACCACACCATAACCACATAGTGACTGAATAATACCCCCATACTGTTACTGAATAATATCACCACACCATAACCACATAGTGACTGACTAATACCCCCATATTGTTACTGAATAATACCACCACATCATAACCACATAGTGACTAAATAATACCCTATACTGTTACTGAATAATACCTCCACACCATAAGCACATAGTGACTGAATAATACCCCCATACTGTTACTGAATAATACCGCCACACCATAACCACATAGTGACTGAATAATACCACCATACTGTTACTGAATAATACCCCCACACCATAACCACATAGTGACTGAATAATACCCCCATACTGTTACTGAATAATACCTCCACACCATAACCACAGTGACTAAATAATACCCCCATACTGTTACTGAATAATACCTCCACACCATAACCACATAGTGACTGAATAATACCTCCACACCATAACCACATAGTGACTGAATAATACCCCCATACTGTTACTGAATAATACCCCCACACCATAACCACATTGTGACTGAATAATACCCCCATACTGTTACTAAATAATACCACCACACCATAACAGATAGTGACTGACTAATACCCCCATACTGTTACTGAATAATTCCACCACACCATAAACACATAGTGACTGAATAATACCCCCATACTGTTACTGAATAATACCGCCACAGCATAACCACATAGTGACTGAATAATACCCCCATTCTGTTACTGAATAATACCACCACACCATAACCACATAGTGACTGACTAATACCCCCATACTGATACTGAATAATACCTCCACACCATAACCACATAGTGACTGAATAATACCCCCATACTGTTACTGAATAATACCACCACACCATAACCACATAGTGACTGAATAATACCACCATACTGTTACTGAATAATACCTCCACACCATACCCACATAGTGATTGAATAATACCCCCATACTGTTACTGATAATACCACCACACCATAACCACATAGTGACTGAATAATACCCCATACTGTTACTGAATAATACCCCCACACCATAACCACATAGTGACTGAATAATACCCCCATACTGTTACTGAATAATACTGCCACACCATAACCACATAGTGACTGAATAATACCCCCATAATGTTAATGAATAATACTGCCACACCATAACCACATAGTGACTGAATAATAACCCCATACTGTTACTGAATAATACCTCCACACCATAACCACATAATGACTAAATAATACCCCCATAATGTTACTGAATAATACTGCCACACCATAACCACATAGTGACTGAATAATACCCCCATACTGTTACTGAATAATACCTCCACACCATAACCACATAGTGACTGAATAATACCCCCATACTGTTACTGAATAATACCACCACACCATAACCACATAGTGACTGACTAATACCCCCATACTGTTACTGAATAATACCACCACACCATAACCACATAATGACTAAATAATACCCTATACTGTTACTGAATAATACCTCCACACCATAAGCACATAGTGACGGAATAATACCACCATACTGTTACTGAATAATACCGCCAAACTATAACCACATAGTGACTGAATACCCCCATACAGTTACTGAATAATACCACCACACCATAACCACATAGTGACTGAATAATACCCCCATACTGTTACTGAATAATACCGCCAAACTATAACCACATAGTGACTGAATACCCCCATACAGTTACTGAATAATACCACCACACCATAACCACATAGTGACTGAATAATACCCCCATACTGTTACTGAATAATACCGCCACACCATAACCACATAGTGACTGAATAATTCCCCCATACTGTTACTGAATTATACCACCACACCATAACCACATAGTGACTGAATAATACCCCCCATACTGTTACTGAATAATACCTCCACACCATAACCACATAGTGACTGAATAATACCGCCATACTGTTACTGAATAATACCTACACACCATAATTACATAGTGACTGAATAATACCCCCATACTGATACTGAATAATACCGCCACACCATAACCACATAGTGACTGACTAATAACTCCATACTATTACTGAATAATACCGCCACACCATAACCACATAGTGACTGAATAATAACCCATACTGTTACTGAATAATACCTCCACACCATAACCACATAGTGACTGAATAATACCCCCATACTGTTACTGACTTATACCAACACACCATAACCACATAGTGACTGAATAATACCCCATACTGATATTGAATAATAATGCCACACCATAACCACATAGTGACTGAATAATACCCCCATACAGTTACTAAATAATACCGCCACATCATAACCACATAGTGACTGAATAATACCCCCATACTGTTACTGAATAATACCACCACACCATAACCACATAGTGACTGAATAATACCCCCATACTGCTACTGAATAATACCCCACACCATAACCACATAGTGACTGAATAATACCCCCATACTGTTACTGAATAATACCCCCACACCATAACCACATAGTGACTGAATAATATCACCATACTGTTACTGAATAATACCGCCACACCATAACCACATAGTGACTGAATATTACCCCCATACTGTTACTGAATAATAATGCCACACCATAACCACATAGTGACTGAATAATACCCCCATACAGTTACTAAATAATACCGCCACAACATAACCACATAGTGACTGAATAATACCCCCA